>NW_015151051.1:226398-228530 GCF_000732505.1 Cyprinodon variegatus
AAATGTGTAAAAACTGAACATTTAAAAATGTAAACACTATAAAATTTGAAAATATAAAGTTTGAAAAAACAAAAATTTTAAATATAAAATGTATAAAAATATTAATTTTGATAGTGAAGTGTCACTTCCAGGGTGTTCTGTCTTCAAATCTACTTTTAAAAAACTGTTTTAATTTTCAACAATAATGGAAAAAAAATGTAAACTATCAACATAAGAAATAAAAAATTAACAATGATGCAAAAACGTAAATCAATGTTTCTCTGCTGTGTTCAGATGAGCTACCAGAGGAAGACGAAGTATTAATTTTATTTAAGTAGATCATTTTGAAATGTAAAGCCATTATTATATGAACTTTCCTAAATCCTCCAATCAGGCTCCGTTATTCTGGCGGCGGATGTTTCCAGAGCGGTGAGACGCTCTCGCTCTTCATCAGAGTTATTTTAGGTGTTTAATGAACCTCTGCTGCTGCAGTAGTTCTCTGCCCAGAGGCAGGAAGAAGTGCATTCTGCTTTTTATTGTGTGTGAACTGATGTGGCGTCTGCTGTGAGAAACGCTGGGAGGTCATTGTGGGCGGAGCCCACCGTGACACCTCACCTCACAGCCCCTCTCGGTGCTGCAGGATGCGCTCTGTGGCGTCGCAGAGCTGCAGTCCCCAAAGAATCACAGTTTAGAACATTTCTCTGTCGTTTTGCTGAAAGCAGAGCGTGAATTTCCAGAAATGTGAGCTTTGAATGTTTAACGTCGTTCCATGATTTCCTGTCAGCCTGTTTGTTTTATGCTTCTGTTTAAATAAAGGCAGTTAGCTGCACGTCACGCTTCTTTTTTAGTGCGAATCTAACAGCCTGTCTGCTCATAGACTCCTCCCAGGCGAGCGTGTTCCACGTTTTCCACGGATCATTAGAAGAAACAGCAGGCGTCCACACAGGGGCGGATCCAGGATCACAGGTTTAGGGGGGCCCAGCACCCAGAGAGCCAGAAGGATACATTCCACCATTTTTAAAATTTGCTCACGGCCTTTTTCCAACTACTGCCTCCATCAGTCAGCAATGCAATGCTTCTGCTAAATAACAACAAGCAAAGCAGAAAACGGCATTTATTTTATTTATTTAGAGGAAACTTTAGGTTTAGTGGCTGATCTGCTGCTCTGCTCTCTCCTCCTCCAATAGTAAAATTAACTCTTGAGCTACACAATCAGACACATGCAGGGAACAGAAATACCTGCAACAAAATGGATCCAAATAAATGATCTAATTAACCTTAAATAAAATGTTTGTTTTTTTATCTCATTTGTCAGAAAGTTTAATGAGGATTCTAAATTTGAAAAATTAGAAATTTGTGTCTGATTTCAGGGTTCAGGCTCTAAAGGTTTAAGCAAATTAAAGCGTATAGATAATTAGGAAACTGTAATAAAGATGTCCCGTTTAGATAGAAGTCTAAGGATGCTTCTGGAAAGCTGTCAATAGAAAATCCCTTTATTGTCGCTCAGTGGGGAAGTTCTGATGTTTACATCAGCAAAAAGATTATTAAAAAAATGAAAAATGGTCACCCTTAAATGTGGACCTTAGAACAATGTATAAGAATAACATAATAGTGAAGAGTTAAAAGATAAACAATAAAATACTGTAAAGTGTTTTAACAATATTTAATAAACTTTACAATATTTTTTTTCCCGTTACCTTTGTTGGTTTGATGGCTCCCACTTATATCTACGGCGGCTGAGAAGTGCAAAACACATTTACAATTCAAAAACACTTTAACAAAATAACATTTGAAGAAACAAAATTATATTTTATGAAACAAATGTTTTTTTGAAAAAAAAGTTAAAATTTTTAAAAACAAATTTACATTTTAGCAAACAAATTTACATTTTAGCAAACAAATTTACATTTTAGGAAACAAATTTACATTTTAAACAAGTTAGATTTTAGGTGAGAGAAAGTTTCATTTTAGAGAAAAAAAATACATTATAGGGAAACAAATTTACATCTAAAAAAAAATTGACCGTTCGGTAACACTCGTTCAAGTGCAAAGACAAAACTGCAAGCGGCAAAACACAGTTACATAGCCAAAAACAAGTGTTTCCGAACGGTCAATTTTTTTTTAGGTTGAAATTTTTTTTCCCTTTATTGTTT
>NW_015151051.1:229323-231403 GCF_000732505.1 Cyprinodon variegatus
AAACAATAAAGGGAAAAAAAATTTCAACCTAAAAAAAAATTGACCGTTCGGAAACACTTGTTTTTGGCTATGTAACTGTGTTTTGCCGCTTGCAGTTTTGTCTTTGCACTTGAACGAGTGTTACCGAACGGTCAATTTTTTTTTAGATGTAAATTTGTTTCCCTATAATGTATTTTTTTTCTCTAAAATGAAACTTTCTCTCACCTAAAATCTAACTTGTTTAAAATGTAAATTTGTTTGCTAAAATGTAAATTTGTTTTTAAAAATTTTAACTTTTTTTTCAAAAATACATTTGTTTCATAAAATATAATTTTGTTTCTTCAAATGTTATTTTGTTTTTTATTTGTTAATGTGTTTTTGAATTGTAAATGTGTTTTGCACTTCTCAGCCACCGTATATCTCCTCTAACTATAACATTAATGTTTGATAAAGTCTCTACATTGGTTGAGCTTTATGTCTAAAACTAAAATTTAGTTTTTGCTCTAATTTTGAGGTCTTCAACATGAGGTCAGCAACCCCTAGGGGGCTACAGAGGTACTGCATGGGGGTCGTTAAAGTTTTGGTTGATTCGATTTTTTTAATATTCCCTTTTGCTAATTTTCCCACTAACTGAAATGTCTTTAAATCCACATTAACCTGAATCCAACAGACTGTAGTAAACAGATAAATGGAGGCAGAAGATGTCTTTCAGTCATCAATGCTCACATTCAGAGACACGCAGGAGCTCTTTCAAGCTGGGCACCGTTTCATTCACAACACCTGTCCCATCAACCAGGAAGCAGAAATACTTTAAAATCCCAGGGAGGGATTACTTTAGTTACATTACTCCATCTGTAATAGAGTGACTATAGGAGCAGTTTGATAGAACACTATTTTATAGAATATATATAATTAGGGGGTCCCCGCTCCATTGAAGACCCTTGATCTAATTTATTGCTTTGACTTCATAACAATGGCTGACTTGGAGGTATTTGCCTTTTAAAAGTAATCACATGCCGATTAATTTATTCGCCTGGTTGGGTTCAGTGTTTTTGGGGAACATTTAATAGAATAGAACAGAATTCCAACTTTATTCACTGGAAAAAATCTAAATCTATAGAAGTCATTTGTTCTTAAATTGAGAAGGTTAATGGAAAAAGACAATTTACATTTAAAATAGGAAAACGCAATTATATTGTCTTATTCCAAGTGCATTTTATCTAAATATCTTATTCTAAGAGTAAAAATACTCATTCCGTTGGCAAATAATTTCATTTACCTACTCAAATTAAGGGTAAATACACTTAATTTAAGAAATTTTTACTTATTTCTAGATTATTTTTCCAGTGTTATTACTTTGTCAAAAGAACAAGGCAACGAAATTCCCTCCCTGCATTTAGCCCCTCCCCTTGGGGAGCAGTGGGCTTCCATTGTGCGGCGCCTGGGGAGCAGAGTGGGGTTAAGGGTCTTGCTCAGGGACCCAGAGTGTCAATCTGTGGGGATCGAAACCGGGTACTCCCACTGAGGTTTGCCTTTGGACCTTTGGCCGTCAGAGTTATCGTATGGAGAGGAATTTATTGGATTAACCCTTAATTTATCATAGAAATAGACTAAATAGCTAAGCTGCTCTACATCAGACCTGTTTTATCTGATACTTGCTTTAACAGCAGTGATTGCATAGAAGTACAATTACAGATGTTTTATTTAAAACATTACATGTCCTGCATCTTTTAAAGCAGAATAACATCATCAAATGGTTCATATTCATTTTGCCTTCTTAGATGGAAACACTGCTTATTGTTTTATTGAGTGATCAATGAGCCTTGCATGGAGAACAGAAGTCATCAGTTTAGTGGAGACACAGCTGAGCGTGGATGATAGTATCTGCTTCTTTGCTCGTCTGCAGAGTCTTTGTTAAATCTCAGTGGTAGTTGGATCAAAGCAGTGAAACAGTGATGAGTCATATTGTGGACATGGCTGTGGTGATGTAAGGGCAGCGTGTTACTGTGAGACGCTACCGGCGTTTCAGGGGAACTGGAAACGTAGGAAACCCTGCGCTGCTGAGGAGCTGCAGAACGGCAGCGCCTCGTCTGCTGGAGAT
>NW_015151051.1:233209-235806 GCF_000732505.1 Cyprinodon variegatus
ATAGAAAAGATTTTATTTACCTTAGATATCATTCCAATTTATTTATTCATAAATGTCTTTCTGGTAAAACAAAGATATATTTTCTCACCCATCGGTTGGTAGATGGAGGGGCGGATTCTGGGCTCTGCTTGACTCTGAACCTCAGTTTCTTTTATTAACCAATCAGAGCTTTGAAGTCGTTACAAATTTTTCCCAAATTATTAGTCTATATAAACTTCTGAAACTGAAGTGGGAAAGTTCTCTTTTATTAGTTTGCTATTCAGTAAACAAACTGGAAAAGGTTGGATCCTCTGTGATCTGATGAGAAAATGTGTCTTTTTATTTTGCGGTTTAACTACCTGCTTTAAATGCAGCATAATTACAGAAACACTGAGTCTCAGAAGGTTTTGCTGTTACTCTCTAAAATAGAAAGCGCAGTGATAATCCATCTGGCAGCCGTCCCCACATATGTATTAATAATCTCCCATAATGCTTAGGGCCAGGCTTCTACCACCTCCTCGTTTCTTGTGGATTAGCCTCTGCCGTCTTCCCATTTCTCTCCAGTTTTCTTTAGCTGTTTCTGACCCGCCGTCGTCGCGGCGACCCTTCGCTCTAACCGGCTCCGTCAGCTCGGGATGTCAGGAGCAATAAAAGCTACTCTCCTCTGCCATCGCTCCTGTCTTATTTTCATATGTTGGGCTTAAATGAAGTTTTTCTGTTCCTGTAATGTGAGATAAGAGCCTGAAAGCTGAAGGTTTTTATCATATTAGATTGTTATAATCTAACATCTCCTCTACAAATCTCTGTTCCCCAAAGAGGTGAAGTCATTCCAAGATTACCTCCATTGAGTCAAGATATGAACAGAAATAATGTGCTTGTTAGGTTTGTTGGAAAAACACCTTTAAGAAAAGTAACTAAGAATAGAAGTAGTTCATTAAATCGTACGACAGGAGCCGCAGACGTAGGGAGATGACTTTGTGTTTTCTTGCCGACTAATCAGCGACTGTGCAGCAAAGATGTGCAAATTCACAGGGAAAGCATTGGGATTATGTGCTACATTTAACGGATTCACAGGCAGGATGTGAGAAAAGAAAGGAGCGGAGCGGCAAAGAGCTGCTTGTCTTCTTCACTTACAAGATATGTGGAATATAGCAGAAGGGGCCTGGGTGTCTGCTGTGGCATTATCCTGCTCTTCCCCGTCATTAGAGAGGAAAGCCTATGATTACTGCCCACCCGGTTTGCTGCAGACGGTTTAGCACCTCTCCAGTGATCCGCACCATATTGGCTTAGGTTGTTGGACGAGGTGTGATCATCTGAACTCCTCTGGAAACAGAACATCAACAGAACATCATCAGAACACTAAGATGAAATGCATCCACATGTGTTTTTATAAAGGTTTTAACATGTTTGGTCCAACAGTACAGCACTTTTATTAAGTGCAAACTCAATAGACGTGTGCAAATTCTCAGTCATCCATGTTACGGCAGAAGATGCCTCTCAAAAAGTCTTTGTCATTCTGTCAGCTTGCTGTAGAGTGATAACTAGAACTGGAAAGACTCTAGAGCGAACCGACAGAATAGACGAGACTCCTCCATAGGTGTCGTTTTAAACACAACGCTTGTTTTCACAAGTGGAGCATGACGGCTAAAGCTATGAAGTTCTGCTTGATGATTTATGTGTATTAAAGGTTTTATTGGACTTTATTTGGGATCGCTTCAAATGCAATGGATAGAGGAGCAAAAAGAAAATAATAAAAGGGGAGACGAGCTGCAAAAGGAAAGAAGGAGATAAGAATAGAGGAGAGAAAACTAAATACGGCCACCAGGCGCTCGCCAGCATGCCCCACCTCCAGGCCTGGCTACAGAGTGGAACCCCGGTGACCCGCGTCTGGGCGAGGGAACTCTAGGTCCATTGGTTTTACTCATCATATGAGGTCTTTAGGCTGCTCTTTGTCTGGCTAGCCCAGCTAGCCCCGCGACCCAACCCCCGGATAAGCGGAGGAAGATGGCTGGACGTTCCCTTCCTCATGACACCCATAAGCAGCGACTCAGAGTAATGACACACAAAAACGGACACAGAAAGACTGGAACCTTGTTCACACACAGACCGTTTCTCAATTTACAGGGACGTGAGTACGGACTCGTGTTCTCGCCAAGTCTGTTCTGGAGAAGAACTCGGGAAAGTCTGGATTCAGGGAGAACAGGAACACGCAGAATAAATCTGGGTCAATTGGAACAGAAGCGTACTGATGACATCACCACATTCAAAGCTCATCTAGAGCTGCATTTCACCTCCTGTTATTAATAGTCTCTAGATAATAATAAAAAAAAATTTCATTTATTGGGGGAATAATAATGAACACAGTCAGATAAACACAAATCAAATGAACATTTTGCCAAATAAAACAGTCAAACCTCCATCAGAGCATTTGCAGAGAGAGAGCTGCTACAGTTGGACTAACGTTAGCCCTGGCTAATGCAGACGGGCTAATGTTAGCCCTGGCTAATGCAGACGGGCTAACGTTAGCCTTGGCTAATGCAGACAGGCTAATGTTAGCCCTGGCTAATGCAGACGGGCTAACGTTAGCCTTGGCTAATGCAGACAGGCTAATGTTAGCC
>NW_015151051.1:237407-241895 GCF_000732505.1 Cyprinodon variegatus
AGCTAAAGTTAAATTTTTCCAGCAGCTGCTGCTTGTGAGGCGGTGGAAACATGAAGAACATTTGCACTGAAACTGGTTTAAAGTGAAGACGTGGCAAAAAATTTCCTTTCAGAAGGGGGTTGACCTGAAACACAGCTGAAGGTTTCATGAAAAGGTTTAGATGAAGGAATATTCAAGTTCAGACCTGAATTCAATAGAGAATAAGACATTTTCCATTTTCCTTCTCTAACATTAAGTGTCATCAAACTCTCCATCTGTCATAGTTTGTTCTTCTACCCTCTGTTCTCTACCAGCAGAGCCGTAATGTTGCATTCCTTCCTGTAGATTCCTCCCGCTGTAGCAGAGCAGCTGCAGGTTTAACAGCTTTCTGCGCAGGAAGAAAGCGGCTTATGGGGAGTTAAGGAAAAGGAGACTGTGCAGCAGTGGAGCAATAAAAGTGATTTTCTATCACTCACTTATCACAGTGACACAGTGTAAACACGGCTTCTAGCGCTTCTCTTTGTTCTCCTGCACTTTCCTCCAAACCGTCTCCAGTTAGAAGCTTTCTGTACGATGAACCAGAATCATGTTTCAGATGGTCGGACCCTTTCAGTCTGTGAAGTGGAAATAAAGCTCAGCCCAAACATGCGACAAAAGGCTCCTCTGCTGAAATGCATTGAGGAACATCACTAAAGCCTAGAGCTTGAGTAGTTAGATGTGACATTTTACAAGTTAGGGAAGTAGAGGTAATATTGCCGGGGCTTGCTGTGGTGTACGGTGGGAGTCTGGCTAATTCTCATTAGCCTCAGACACTCATTAGAAGCTGTCAGCGTTCATTTGGTGTCGCGCTCCTTCCTGTCGGTACAAAGCGTGACTCAGACGTATTTGTCAGTTTGTGTTTTGTTGCATTTCTCTACGGCTCACAGCTCAGGCGTTTAGGATCCGTCATGCAGACTTGTTTTGAATGCTTGACATCTACGCACCACCAGCAACACTGTTCTTTAAACTCTGCTTTAAATGTTCATCTCTTGTTCATTACTGAACCTTTTAGACTAGATTTGATGCTAAACAGAACAGGTTTTCATTTCTTTAGTTTTTTCTGTCACTCCTTGTGGTTTCTTTGCAAATACATTCAGATATCAGAAGATAATCCCCTGGATTAGAATGGAGGCAGTGTTGATTTTTATGTGTGTTGTTCAGACTAACCTGGCTTTATGTGAAAAGATATAAGCCCCCCACTTAACCGCTAACGGCTATAAAGCGTTTAAAACGACTGCCTTTTCCATCCCTGTGGACAAATTTATAGAATTTTTGCTATAGTGGAGTTTAGAGGATATAAACCTTTTAACCTGTTAACTGTCAGCACATGACCACATTACCTCTTACTGCCACAATATGGCTGCTGTCTGCATTTACAACAGTTTTATAGGTCAGGCTGGACCAGGGGCCGGCAGCCCGCGGCCCTTTAATGCCCCCCCCTTAGCGGTTCTCTGGAGCTTTTTCAAAACTGTATAAAAAATGGAAAAAGATGGATTTTATTTTTATTTATTTAAAGATGGATTTTACATTTTTTATGGCCACAATTTAGCTCCGTACTTTTGACCAATAAAAATGTTTCTACCGTCCAGCAGACCAATAGAAATGAGTTTTCACTACTCAACTACCCAGAAGTAAAGAAAATGTGGTCTGGAAAATGCAAATCGAAAAGATTATAATTCATAAAACTAAATCTGAAAAACTGAAGTTTAAATTAAAAAATTGTAAATACAAAATCTGTGAAAAATATTTAATAAAGGAAATAAAAAAAGAAAATCTATTGCATTTTTTTTTTTTTATAGAAATTAAACTTTGAAACACAAAGCGATTTTCAAAACCTAAAATTCTTATTTCTGGATTGCTTTTTTCTAACTTCAATTTACATAATGTGTTTTTTTTTTTTTTTTTTTTATTCACAAACATTCTTTTCTTGATAATAGGTCACTACAGTTTCAAATATATATTTATGTATTTTCAGCTTTTGTGGCCCTTATTTAGTTCCATACAGGTTTGACTAAAATTCGTCCAATAAGCTGAATTTGTCCAGTTATGTAGCGCAGTGTTTCCCCACCTTGACTAATTCTTTGGACACTTTGTCTTTCCATGAGTGAAAAACAGTGAATCCCTTCTGTTCTCTACATCCGCCTGGTTTAGATCGATGTCACAGCTGAAGGTGAACTCAAAGAATAAATTACTGTTTGGTTGATAAAAGCTTCCTAACCCTATTAGGTATCTCCTCATAAAGCAGAATAGATCCCTGCCCTATTTTATTTTACTACCTAAGAAATAAAATATTCTAATGTACCCTTTGCAATGCATTAGCGGACCACTAGGGGGACGCACACACTTAAGGGAAAACTTAAGGGAAAAGGTTCTCTACAGATTTTTCCAGAGGAACGGTTCTGTTTCCGGCTGTTAAATAATAATAATAATAATACCTCATGGTGATTATCTGACCACTTTAACTTGTCATCATGATTTAACACTTGACCTCCATTCAGGTTGTCATTCCTTCGCTGTTAACTAAGTGAAACCATGACCACTGAGGGCTCCTTCTGAGACTAAACACATTTTATTCTAGAGCCAATCAGATGCAGAGGTTCCTGTTCTCCCTGGTAGGCATTCCTGCTTCACTTTACTTCTCATTCTGCTCTGCATCAAACATGTTATATAACTGCTTTTTTCCTTTTAAATGAGCTCTGCATGCTTTATAAAGAACTAAGCTGTGAAATTCATCCAGCTTTGCATTATCACTTCTGTGTCACTGAATTATTTTGCAGCTGAGATGAGCAGATTGGTGTTTGAACTGTTGAATGTGGAGCAGAGGAACAGGAATCCTCTGAGGGCAGCCAGATGGTGAATGAAAGGAGGTCTTCGTTAGCTGGCAGGTGGAGGTCGCTGGTGGAGCTCGGCCTTCAGGAGAAGCGATCTATACTGATGCAATAATGAACGAAGGAAACGGCTCACTCAGCCAAAATGCAGGAAAGATAATGAAGTTTTAACAACAAAACAGCCTGAAATGTTAGTTTTTTGGCTCATGAAGTATACAGGAGAACATTCAGTGGTTCAGTTGGTGTTTTTTTTTAGGTTTCTGATTGACTAACCTGAATTCTATTCTGCGTTCAGGCCTTTCGCCAACGACTGCAGTATTTCTGTTTGATCCTTTTAGTTTTTTTAGTTTTAAATCATCGTCCTTTGAGATAAAATACTGCTTCCCTTTTAGTTTTCTTCTGAAATGTCTGTATGAAAGGAAAGAAAAAATGTTGAAACACCTTTTGGGACTTTCTGCCCATATATTTTTCTAAAAAAAAGAAAACTAAACAGAGCCGCCATGTTTCTTTCCTTTTCCAGGACTCATCTGGCCCCTAGAGCCCCACCAGCCCGTTATCATGAACTACCTTCGCCGGCGCCTGTCAGACAGCAGCTTCGTAGCCAACCTTCCCAACGGCTACATGATGGATCTGCAGAGGCCGGCCCCCACTGGTTCCTCTACTTCGTCTCCCGCCTCCCCCGCCACAGAAAGGCGTCAGCCGCCAAGCCTCCCGAGTCAGACCCCGAGTTCAGCTCCTGGCTCGGCCTCGGTGCCGGCCTCAGCAGGAGGGAGCTTCCTCAGCTCCTTCTCCAGCGTGGTGAAGAGCGCACAGATGGCCCAGAACGTCGCAGCCGCCGCACACGCTAAGGCGGCCGCAGCCACAGCAGCTGAAGGGGCCCCAGCAGGAGCCACGCAGCCTGCCAAGCCTGTGATACGCAAACCCAAGATCCTGCTGGTGATCGATGATCAGCACACTGACTGGTGAGTGCAAGTTCAGGAGCATTCTGCTCATGTTTCCACCATAAATAAAACTAATTAATGAACCGCCGCCTGCAGAAACAGATCTAGTTTTTATACTCTTCGTTGAGCAGAAGAATATAAAGCAGGAAAACAGAGAAATAGTTTAGATCAGAATTCATACAAAACAACTAATTACTCAGGTAAAATTTGTGAGCCGGCAAAGAATTTCAAACTTTCAATACTTTTCTATGTCAATTTTAAAATATCTGTCTGGGTTTAAATAATTTTTTTTCCTTAAGAAACACCATATTTGAAGAAAGTCATTTTAAAATAGATCAGAAACCTACAATATGCCCCTAAAACTTCATTAAATCTCCTGATTAACTTAAAAAGAAGCAAAAAAAAAAGGAGAAACCATTCAGCTGACATAAAAGCTGTTAAAAGCTGCAGCTTTAATCCATGCAACGAGTTCCTAAATTATTCATGGGACTTTGGTGGCCAGGTAACCCCAAGCAGAGGAGAAATAAACACACAGATCTGAAAGAAATTACTCCCAGTAGAAAGAAACAAAGTAAATTTACTTTACTTAAGTGTTTTTGTTTTGAGTATCGTTGCTTTACTTGAGTTATTTTGGGGGGAAACTCCATTTTATGGAGGGAAAGAGTATTATATAAAAAGATCACATTCAGTGTAGACCCAAC
>NW_015151051.1:244036-250625 GCF_000732505.1 Cyprinodon variegatus
TGCCAGCAGGGACAGCATCATTCTGCAGCTTTGGGAAAGAAACTTTTCCTGATTCTAGTTGTTTCTAATCAGAGGTGGGTAGAATATCCACTTAAGATAGAGTAGAACTACTTAATCATATTTTTACTCCAGTAAAAAGTAGTTGTTTAAACAGCATCTCAGTAACTGATCTACTGACTACACAAAGAAATAGGTAATCACAGAGGCATTTCTAAGCCCAGGATAAAAAAAAAAGTGTGTTGAGAGATGAATGTCTGATCTTTCCTCATGGAAGCTCATCTTTATGGGAACAGAGCAGAACATCCCGTCATGGTGGATGGGTTAGGGCCTAGCAGGGAGGCTGTCTGTGCCAAAATGGGAGTTGCCATGGTAACGGGGAGGAGAGAACTTTGCCTTTTAGGTGACAGAAAAATGCATGAGGTTAAACGAGAGGCGCTTCGTCGATCAGTGGAGCTCCAAACGTCTGATTGATGAATTTCCAGAGATCAGGTCAAAGCTTTCAGCTCCTGACGCTGTTTGGTTGAATTCTAATGTTTCCTGATAGACTGGCTTCACTAAGCTGGTTATGAGCCGTTTACAGTAGTTTGACTTAATCTCTGCTCCAGCAGGGATCCCTGCCAGCAGCAGCAGCGCCCCCTGTGGGCAGGCCAGGTCAGTGCAGGTAATTGATCTCGATGATCGCCTTCAGACCAATCTAAAGCTCCCACATTACCCAGGATCATTTTAAAGGAATTTATTTTCCTTTTTTCTGGAATGATCAGAATTTGTCCCTCTGCAAACGATCCCCAACTGTTCATCAAGCGTAAACATGTCACCCCCTACTGGTGGAGAGCAGAACTACAGTTAGTTATAAAATCTAGGATCTCTTGTTTTTTTAAAGTTCCTTTGAAATTGTTAATGATTGGTGTGGATAATAAAATCTTTTCTAAGTTTTTTTTGTGTAAAATGTCTTAGAAGAGAACAATAATTTAAGGTTAACTGTTTTTCTGCCATTTTAGTGAAATAAGCTCAAGCAGACAGTGAAAGAGTTTGTGCAAATTGGGAAATGATGAGAAAATTAAAGGTTTTAGTCGTTTTATTCAAACAGCTTTTCCACGGTTTTTGGGTTTAATCAGGTTGGAAGTTATGTGTTCAACCAATCTTTGGTTAAACCAACAAATCTAATTTGGCAGAGTTTTTACCCAATCTACATTTTTACTAGGGCAAACAATATATATTAGTCACATTAGCCAAAATACTTAAGTATAATCGCAACTTTCAAGTCTAAACCATCAACCTCAGGAGTGAAAGTCAGTGTCTTACAGCTGACGCCAACTGACAGCAATACTACTTAACACTAATGCTGCAACTGTGTCCAGCGTTGTGCTCAGATTTTGATCATTACATTGTTTAACTAAAATAGTTTTAACCAACTAGATTGGTTGTTTTTCCCGCAAATCTATTCTTGGAATCTATCCAACTGACAGCAGCTCTCCTCCACAATCCGACATCCGAACTGAATGGTGAGGCTCTTTAAATGCCTGTCGAAGTTTGGGGCGAGCTGAACCGCTTCCTGACGCGGTCACATGGTATCAGGGTAGCGAGGCTTCAGACGTCATCAATTTTGGCCCCTCCCCTAAATGAAACGCCCCCTCCATTGCTCGACGCACGCCTGGAAGCCTTGGTTCCTCTCATAGCATCACTGCTCTTCACCAACCGATGTTTGAGAAATGAGCCATTAATAATGCTTGTAGCGACAGTGGAGAGGAAAAACTCCCTTTGAACAGGAAGAAACCTCCAGCAAAAACCAGGCTCAGTAAAAATGGCTCATCAGTGGATCGTCTTCCCTCTGAGGCTTCCAGGTCAGTTCCGCCTCAGGAACAGGAGGAGCTTCTATTGTTTCCTGCCACATAATCTAAACTGTTTCCGATGCTTCTATAAGTGTCGTTCCTTTAAGCACAAAGTCCAGATTGGAAATAATCTGTGTTAATGCTAATCTGACATTTTTATTGCTTGTTTTAGGACATGTTGGGTTTCCAGCCTGTTCTAACAACAACCCTCTTCACTGTTGAGGCTGTTACTGAGTGAAAGCTCTAAAGGCAAGTTTAGTTGTCTAGCACAATTTAGATCAACGATGGTTCAAAGTGCTTTAAATGAAAATAGAGGAAAATAAATGCAAATAAAGATAAAAACACGAAAAGCAGGTAGTAAAACAGTTAACACAGAAAAAGCCCTGAAGGGGCTATTTTTAGTAAAAGGTGGGATTTATAACTTCCTTTATATTTTGGGACCATTTCCATCTGCTTCAGTCCAATAGTATCAGCCGTGCCACAGTTAAACTGTACTTATCTTAATTATTACATTTCTGTCAAAGCAGTTTAAATGACAGGAGGCAGATGTTTGCTTCTTAGAAAACAGAAAATACTAAACATCAAGACTTTAATGTTAGATAAAAACTTTAAAAGTGTTTGCTTGAAGGAAAACTCCACAAGTTTAGAATTTTTCAGATTTTTTTCTCGAAGATTTAATAGAAATGAAGTCTTAATTGTTCCATTTGTGGCCACACGGTGGCGGTGGAGCTCAGTTTAAGGTGTTCAGAGAAAGTCCTGTCAGTGAAGCGTTTCCACCAGCAGATGGCAGCAAACCACAGTGAATAAAATAGCAGATCAGCTTTAAAGACTGAAAAAAACAACCTGCTGAATCATTCCTGCTGTTTAAAAAGTTTATAAAATAAATCATAGTTTTCTGAACACATTTAGTCCTTCGTCTTTTGATGGGAAAGCAGATGATTTTCAGCAGTAAACTGGTCCTTGATTAGTAAACAGAGCCTGGATGGTGAAATGAGTCCTAAAGTGACTTTCTTACAGGAAAGAGCAAACTTCTTTCAGCCAGCTGACCAGCAATGCGCAGCAACAGATGGGAAAAGGTGCTTTAACTTATATATTTGCCCTCAACATTGGAAAAATAACTTGTTATGGAAAGAACGTCATTCAGTGGAAATTGTTTCCAATAAAATAATATTTAAAAACAATCCTCTGGACTTTGTTTCCAAGTTTGAAGACGTTTCTCTTCCATCCAGGAAGCTTTTCAATTCAAAATGTCAGAAATAGCGTTTAGTTCCAGGTTTTATGCAGTACAGTAGACCAACAAAGCCTGGTTTTAATTTATAAAACATGCAAATAGAAACGAACAGGTCCACCCCTTTGGAATAGGGGTCGTTTGGTTTCTTTTTGGTGGTTTTGACTCCAGATTTTGGCAGCAGGATAATGATCCAGCTTTTCCTTCCTTAAATGACTCAGAAAACCCATTTAAAACGTCCTAGTCAAAGTCTGAAAGGAAATCTGATTGAGACATTGTGGAAAAGCCTTGAGTAATAATTCCACGTTTTAAAGAAATACACTCTAATGTGAGTAGATTTAGAGAGTTTGGGGATGATAAATAAATGAAAGAAGTTCCTAATGAACAAAGAATAAAGTTAGAATGCAAAGTTTTTTTCCCCTTTTTAACCGAACTGTCCCTTTAAGTCTGTCATTGTAAGCGAGTTATTACTTCAAAATACACCTTTTATGTGTATATTTTATCGTTTGATCTCTGCCCGTACCAACAGCTTTTTCTAATCTTGATCACTTACCTTCTCAAATCCCTAGAAAACAACTTCCTGTTTGCGTTTGATTGTTTTCTTAAACAGTCTTAAAGAGATAAATGCTCAGATTCATTATCAGCCATCAAGTATTTGTGTATTTTAACTAATGGGGGGGTGATTACTTTAGTATCTGTACCATCTGTTGATGTTTTTAACTGAGCCAGTCTCTCCTGTGAGGAACAAATCCCTCCTAAAGTCCAAGTATCTGATTTCAGGCAGTTTACAGTCAGCAACCTGTGCTAATAAAGCACCTCTTCAGGTCAGGGGACTCCAAAGTGCTTTACGCAGCATTCTGTTCTATTTAGTTTATTTCTATAGCTCCAATTCACAACATGTCATTTCTGGTAACTTTCTAGAAATAATTCAACCAGATCATCCAGTCAGTTTGATTCAAAGTTTTCTATCTAAGGAAAACCAGCTGATTGCATCGACTCATTGACTCTTCAGCAATCCCTCACACTAAGCATGCTTGTAGCGACAGTGGAGAGGAAAAACTCCCTTTGAACAGGAAGTATGGAAGAAAAACAACCTTATTGGAATCTGCCTTTTTTTGTACACTGATTTTTAAACAGTGAATTATTTTAACACAGAATTTTAAAAACGATAAAAATGTTTGTTTTTTTTCCAGATTGAATTCCTTACACTGAATTTGTATCTGGTAAAAATTTGCCTGCAAAAATTCAGCTGTAAATGTGTTGACCTTTTGGTGAAGTGAAGCCAAAGCAACCTACACTTGATGGAGTCAAGCAGCTTCTAGCCAATGAAATGAGCTCATTTGGTCACATGACACAACAGTTGGGCGTGGCTTTGTTCCCGCCTGAATGAAGCTGAATGAGGAGTTTTTCTTCTTAAATAAAAATTAATACAAAACGTCAGGTAGCTACTAATAGACATTAGAGTTTTTCATCTAATGGGACTGGGTGGAATAACTGATCCGATCACAGCAAGTGCAGCACCCCCGTCTGCTGAGGCTCTTGGTTTGATCCGGAAGATAAAAACCAAGAGCTTTGCAAACTTTTTTTTGTTTTTATTTTTGTTTGTTTTTTAAAGTGGAAAAAGTAAATCTTAGAAAAAAGCAAAGTTACTCTCAGATGTTATAACTTTTTCAAAGTTTAATTTCTATCATAATATTTTCACATTACAATTTGCTAAATGTTTCCAATGCTTGCAACAAAAAATGGAACAAAGTTAACTCCATACTCCTCTCATTGGTTTCTATTGATTCCCCTGAACAGACGTCAGTCAGTTTATTTTAAACACACTGACCTTCATCAGGTCCTTCGACCGTTTTAGGCTAAATATTAGAACATGAGGCGCAGCTTTGGTTTATTAAAGGAAATTCCTTCCAGTGTGAATATAGTTGGTGTTATTAGTAAAATCCTTTGGTGTCATTTATACCATATTTTGCTTTTGGTTTTATTTCCATTTTTGGTACAGATTTATCCAATGTTTAGTAAATGAGACCCAGAACTTCCTGTAGAAAGACGTTAAATCCACCAGAGGTGTTTTGACAGCATTTTATAGAAGCTTTAAATACGATGAAACCAGTTTTAGATTTAGGTTTAGATTAGACATCGGGACTAAAGCCAAGTTTAGTTTTGATCTCTGTCCTTTGCAGTTATTCCAGCTTTTTGTAAAAAGTCCTGACCATGGCGGCGCTGGTCCGTCCGTCCGTCTGTCCGGTCTTCCCTGAGTCTGGATTTCCTCCTGGTCATTCCAGCAGAGAGTCTGGGGTCTCTGGGGAAACTCTGCTCCATCCTGACAGCCTTGGCTTCCAGCAATGACTGATGCATAATAGCCGTACAGAGCAGTGAGAGCATCACCGCCACCACCAACAATCCCTCCTTTGCTCTCGCCATGTCTCCCTCTCTCCTTCTCTTTCAAAGCGGCATGTAGGCCGACGGGCCAAGTATCTGTCAGTCTGTTTGCTCTGAGCTCAGACTTATACCACCTGATTGCTTAATTCAGTCCTGCTCTGGCAAATTGTTTACTTTTTCTCTGTGTGCAGCAGGACGGCTTGAGAAGCTGTGCTTAGCCTGAGCTATAAGAGCAGCTTTAGGTTAACTTTCTGTCTATAGAGGAAGCAGGGAGCCCACACACCGGCAAGGAGGAGCTGGAAATATTCTCAGGGGATTTGTTAATCTGTGCTGCGCCTCATGAAGAGGGCAAAAGTTCACGAACCGCAGGAGGAGCATTAACAGGCCAGCAGCCCCCGCTGGAACTATTTTAGGAAGGGCCTAAAAGGTAGAGAGAGTTACAGGAAAGCAGGGAAACCTCAGATCCTCTTATGTTTATTTCTTAGTCCTATTTTCGTACCAAAAGTCACTAAATGAGGAGATTTCAGAAGGTGTCCTGTCAAAGTTTGATTTGAAGAGAAGAAAAGTATAAGAAATACAGTTAAATACCGATGGCATTCATTGTGTTTTGGCTGTTTTTTCCTTTGCCTGCTGCAGAATCTGGGTTCTTTATGAAAGTTATTTAAAGAAACATTTTTATAGCAAAACAGCTACTTTAAAGCAGCGCTAAAAGTAGCTGTAGCAAAAATGTTATAATTACTCTGTTATTCATAATTTAATGAAGCAATCCAGGGCTGAGCGATGTTCGCCCTACAGGCGACAAAGTGAGAGCAATAATATCTGCTCATTAGGCCTTAAAACAGGAATCAGGTGTCAGAGTATGGAGTGAATTTTGTTCCATTATGCTTCAACCCAATAATAACAGGTTTTGTAAATGAAAATTTTTTTGGGGAAAAATGGAATCAAGAAATGAGGGTTTAAAAAACTCTGATTTTACTTTTTATAATTTTTTAATGATTTTTTTCATGTTTTATTTTATTTTTTTTACTTTTTTTCATTTTTGTTTTATTTTAAAATGTTTTTTTTTCAAATTGAGGTTTAGGTCTTGTATTCTTTTATTTGCCTTTTACAGATATTATTCTATCCCATTCTGTTCACTTCAGGGCAAACA
>NW_015151051.1:252675-254008 GCF_000732505.1 Cyprinodon variegatus
GATGTTGTCATCTTATCCAGATCTATAGATCTGCTCCCAGTTCCACCTACACTCTCATTTAGGATGCAAAAGTTTCCCAGACAAAAGTAATATTTATATTTATATTTCATCAAGTTCTGGATCTGTCTCTGCTCCAAGAGCTAAAAACTGACAGAGGAAGAAATCTGATCGTATGAGTCAACAGCTCCTGTCTTTATTTACCTCATATGAACTTAGCTGATGTTTACTGGATGAAGGTCGGACTACAGGACTGTTTGTGGCGTTTTAGGCTAATTCTGGCTGAGTACACACCATGACTAAAAATATTACTGCAGTTTAAGGGTTATAGACGGATGTTTGTTGTTTATTCTTAGAAATCTTTGGTTGGATCCAAAAAATATGTAATAATAAAAAAACAACAAACCCCAAATGGATCCAAATCACATCCTGATCTTTATAAAGAGTCACGATATTCATAATGAAAGGATCCCTGTGGCGTCGGGGTTAGAGAAACCTTTGCTCACAGAGTGACTGCATGTGATGCAATACCTGGAATATGGGGTGACTTTTCTTCCACTATTGTTGCTGAGCAAAGAACAATGTTGTGAAATAAAATTCAACCTGGAGAGAAGCTGCAATTAGAAAATCCAAAAAAAGAAAATTAAAATCAATCCACTGGACTTTATTTCAAAGTCTGAAGACGTTTAGCTTCCCATCCAGGAAGCTTTTTCAATTCAAGATGTCAGGAATGCAAAGCCTTCTGGATGGGAAGCAAAACGTCTGAATCGACTCATTGACTCTTCCGCAATCCCTCACACTAAGCATGCTTGTAGCGACAGTGGAGAGGAAAAACTCCCTTTGAACAGGAAGAAACCTCCAGCAGAACCAGGCTCAGTGTGAGCGGCCATCTTTGGCGCTCGGTAGAAGACTTCGATGCTGTGAATCAACATTCGCTTGGATGAATAACCTAGAAGAGGGTTAGAGTAATTTTCCCGGACGCTGGTGGTGGAATAAACCAGAGGGGGGGTGGGACCGAGAGTAGTGGGTAGTGGGGTGAACAGGAGAGAGAAGCTAGGCTAGGAGCTAAATGAAGAGGATCATGAAAGATGATTGGCTTAGGAAAAGGTCCGCCCCCTGAGATGATTGGCTGGAGCGTAACGAGGGACATCAAAGGAAGTTCAAGTGAAGCTGATAAATTTTTCCAGATTACATTTATGCTTAAGTTTTATTTTTGAATAAAAAGAAAGAAAATGCAAAGCCACCCTTAAAGGAATAGTACACCCAAAACATGATTAGCCTTCATTTTCTACTCACCCCCATGCTGAACAACACTCTGGAGTACTTTTTTGATATC
>NW_015151051.1:255013-269730 GCF_000732505.1 Cyprinodon variegatus
GATATCAAAAAAGTACTCCAGAGTGTTGTTCAGCATGGGGGTGAGTAGAAAATGAAGGCTAATCATGTTTTGGGTGTACTATTCCTTTAAAGTGTTTTTGAGAATAGCTTTGCTGTTTTCAGATTTTATTTTAATTCATTTTATTTTTTCCCCACATTTTGTAAATAAATAATAAAAAAAAACTTCCACAGTTTTTTTATATTCAAATTTATATTTATATATATACTTTTTACAGATTTTATACTTTCCTTTTTAAAATTTTTTTTTTCCAATAGCCGTTGTGGTTTCCGGATTTCTTTCTTTCACTTCGAGCCAAATGAAAACTCACTCCTGACGCGACATTGACCAATAAAATGTCCTTAACATCCAGCCGACCAATAGAAATATGTTCTGCTTATAACTAAAGACCATCTCCACAAATGAAGAGAATAAAAATTGTAAATTTCAATCTGAAAAACACTTTAAAAAATGTGAAAATATAAAATCTGTAAAAAGATGTTCAGAAAGAATCAGCAAAATGAATCCTTTAAAGAGTTAAAATTTGGATACATTTCTCCAAATATTCCTTTGATTGAATCAATTCTGAATTGCATTTTTTTTTTCATATTTCAATTAACAAAATATGTACAAAATTGACTCCATACTGGAACAGCATTATAGCCATTTATAGCCTCTTAAAGGAGGCACTGACCAATGATGATGTGTAGTTTCATAAACGGTTGAATAATTACCGACTGCAGAAGATGAAAGAAAAGAGCTTTAGGTAGAGATGACTGAGGAAGGATTTTAGAAGAATCAGGAAAGTGTGCAGGACACGGCGTCTTAAGGTCTGTAAAAATGTTGTTAAATAGAAGTGAAACGTTTCATTAGATAAAGCAGGCTAAACAGGCTGCCGTAGCACCCAAAGGCTTCTAACCTAAATAACCAGCAACTCAACATTTCCGCCCGAAGGATGTGACAGATTGTTAACCGCCCTGCGAATGCCAAAGGTCAAAGTTCACCTCCAAGCCACATGGAAAAGCTGGACTTCAAACATAAGCAAAGACATAATGAGTAAGCAGAAGGGAGAAACTTTAAATAACTTTAAATACCAGAGAAGCTTTACGGCGTTATTTTTAAATGACAGGGAGGATTTTTTTAACTTGTTAAAGAATCGGAGCAGATGCTGAAACACCAACAGTAGAGCCTTCCTTAACCAAAGAGATACATTTAAAATGTTCCCACTGTCCTTGAAGGGTCCTTGGCTGGTCCTTGGCTGGTCCCTTGGCTGGTCCTTGGTTGGTTCTTGGTTGGTTCTTGGTTGGTCCTTAGCTGGTCCTTAGCTGGTCCTTTGGCTGGTCCTTTGGCTGGTCCTTGGTTGGTCCTTGGTTGGTTCTTGGTTGGTCCTTAGCTGGTCCTTAGCTGGTCCTTGGTTGGTTCGTGGTTGGTCCTTAGCTGGTCCTTGGTTGGTCCTTAGCTGGTCCTTAGCTGGTCCTTGGTTGGTTCGTGGTTGGTCCTTAGCTGGTCCTTGGTTGGTCCTTGGCTGGTCCTTGGCTGGTCATTGGCTGGTCCTTGGTTGGTCCTTGGTTGGTCCTTGGCTGGTCCTTGGTTGGTCCTTGGCTGGTCCATGATATTTATGAAAAAAGTTTTTGAGAGTGACTTCAAACCGGAGGAATGAGCCCAAACTCCAGCAAACTCATGAGAAGTCTGTGAAAGTAGACTGTAAACGCTTTCAAGTCATACAATTTAAAAAGTAGTTCTATGAAAAAAGTATGTAAAATTTTAAGCAGTTTAATTTCTCTAAAAAACATTGAAAAGTTCATAATTTCCTACAGTAAGGAAAAAAATGTCAATATCTGTAAATAATATATTTCATGTGTAAGTAAATCCTTCTTTTTTTAATAATCCTTTTATCTGTGATTCCTTCATCCAGGGCCAAGTATTTTCGGGGGAAGAAGCTGAACGGCGAGTATGAGATTCGAGTTGAGCAGGTATGTCACATTATTTAGCTGTGAGGTTTTTTTGGGGTTATTTCACCAGTTATTTGTATATTTAGAGGCTAAAATTGTTTCCTTTTTCTTTCAAATTGACTTAAACTCATTGTGTCATGATTCTGCCCTTTGGGGACTTTTGGTTCTGTTTACATTTTCTTGTTTGTTTTCATTTACATTGTTTTTATTCTTGTTTTCTGACATTCTAGTTGTTTCTCGTTATATTTAAGCTGTGCTGTGTTTTTTGTGTTACTCTTTGCTGCCCTCTTGTGCCAGTCTTTCTCCTTGCTCCCTTCTAGTTACTTCTATCCACACCTGCTCCCAATGAGCTGATCAGCCCAGTCTTTGGCTACGTTCACATTGTAGCCTAAAGTGACCCAAATCCGATTTTTTTGCCCATATGCGACCTGGATCTGATCTTTTCATGACACTCTGAACAACAAAGATCTGATTTTTTCCAATGCGACCCAGGTCACTTGGCTATGTGGTTCTGAATCGATACGAATCTGATCTTTTCAACTGCGACCTGTGTCTGAAAGGCCACAACGTCATTAATACCCGACAAAGGTCACTATTCTGCTACGCAGAAGCGGCAAAATAAAAACAACAACCATGGCAGATGATGATGCGGAGAGCAGTATTTATGTTTAAGCATATTGAAAAGATTGAGTTTTTATGGTTGGAAAAGACCGCTAGATGCGCCCCGGCGCTACCATCCATGTTAACTTCCGTAAAAAGAGCGCGCTGGCCTATGACGTCATTGCGTCCGGTACTGCGCATGCGGGACGCTTGCGTTGTATGACTGCAGTTCACACAGGAGATCACATACAAGTCACATATATTGGCAAATATGAACGGCAACGCAAAAAAAATCGCATTTCACAAAAAAAATCGGATTTCACAAAAAAAAATCGGAATTGAGCAGTGTGAACATAGCCTTAGTTCAGTCTCCCGTTTATACTTTTCCTGTGCATTCCCTCAGTGCTCGTTTCTCGTCGTTTCTTTGCTCCTCATGTGTGTTTTACCTGACTTTTGTTTTTTGGTTTTCTGTATTTTGTTATTTTTTTGGATATTTTCCTCAGTTGCTCAATTTTGGATTATTAAATCTGCAAGAAACCACTTTAGCTTCCGTCTCTGCATTTGGGTCCTCTTCAAACCTCCACACAATCTGACACGTTGTAATTATTTTTAAACCCTTAAATCCCTCAAACTCTTACTGGTACTTTAAGTCCTGTGGCAGATCCATCGCAGACAACTAATACATTTTGTTGTAGTTCTAGCAGTAAGATTTGGCTTATTTATCTTCTAAAAAGTATTTCCTTTACACTAGTTTGTAAAAGCACTTAAAACAAATTTTCCTTCAAATGATTTAATGATACCTACCTTTTTAATGACAGAAACAGTCAAAGTGATTCTTCCTCAGACATTAACCTACTTAGCTAAAATAATAAGCAGTTCAAAATCAGACTAGAGGTATTTCAAACTGAATTCCCAGAAACATGTTTGTGTGTCTAGACTTCAAGCATCGTCAGCAGCTTCAGCTCTACCTCACAGAACCGTCTGGTTACCCATCTGCTAGCCGGCGTTAAGATGGACGCCGCTGGTGGCGGTTTATGGGGAAGGAAATAAAGCAAACACAAAGAGCCGGATGGGGATTATTTCATACGCCGTGGTTTTCCCTTTTATCTGGGACGGTTTGAGAGACTTCTCTGTTTAATCTTACTTGCTTTGTTTGGAATCGCCATAAATTGTTGTTTATCTTGACAGATTTGTGAAGGCCTGCTAGTGGTTTAGGGATCAATGAGCCTCCAGTACCAAGCAGTAACTGACCTACTTAGATCTTGTTGGAACCAAAGCTCCATGGATAAAAGGTCAGCTTGCTAATTGCCATCAGCAGCCAGAATGGTCACCGACTGTCTGTCCCTTTTGCTGAGCTTTAGGAAGACTGTGTGAAAAGCAAGAAACGTGCAACATGATGACCAAAGCTTCTGCTCTCCATGTTCTATTAAATCCCACTCTATCTTCAGCCAGTCTCCTTTTACCAGCATTAGTGTTTTTCTCACCTTCTCATGTCTTTACACCTTGTGGTTATACCACATAAATCTGTACGGATTAACGTTTGACTCAGGAAATCAAATGCTGTCTCTAATAATGTTTGATGAGCTCCTTCAATCAGACCCACATCATCATCATCATCATCAAACCTCCATTCTGGTTTTCTTTCTGCCTTATAACCCCTTGAACCCTACGGACCCACCGGTGGGTCCAGCTGCTACGTGACCTCGTAATTTTACCAAACCCCCAGTATTGATGTAAAAAACACATTTGGCACAGTTTGGTGACATTTATGGATAAATGTGTCAAAATGGCCTCTCCGCCTAAGAAATTTCTTACTAATACCATTCTAAAATAAATATGATTCATCTAATTGAGTCCAAATTTGGTATATTTTTACACAACATTTAGATTTAAAAGTCTGTACTACTTTTTTGTGCTATAAATAATATTTTGGTAGTGTTTTGCAATGTTTATTTCAAAGAAAATTTTGGCGAGGTTCAAAAAATGCAAAATATTTTGTATTTTGTCCCTAATATTTCAGGCAGGGTCAAAGCTACAATGGTGCTGACACCAGAAAACCATTCTATGACATCTTACCTTTACAGACGTACCAAAAGTTTCTTCTTAAATCTAATAGCTGTGAGGCTATAAGTGATTTACTTTTGTGTGTTTTTGTCAGGCAGAAATTTATTTATACCTCCTTAGGGTGTAAGAGGATAAGGTGTGACCAGGCTTTGCACAGCATGTCCAGATTGATCTAATGAAAACCTTCCAGAGTAAATAAAAAAGAAACGTTTCTGTTTACTTCTTATATAACAGGAATCTCTGTTTTCAGGAACTTTTTCTTACTTCTAAGTGTCTAAAACGGCTTAAAAGCTGTGAGACAAAATATTCAGACAAAAGTCATCCAGAATTTCACCAACTCACTCGAATTGTTAGGACCAGGGATGCAGGCAGTTGTGGGTGGTCAATAGAGGGCGCTCTTCTGCCCTTTTCTGGTGGGTGTGGCCATCTCTGTCGGCCCGCCTTGTCTCCTGGTGATCAGGGTTTCCTCTAGTTATCTGGGTCCAGGATCCCGTAGGGCGAGTCTGTGGCCACCCACACCTGCTATTATGCATATTTTCCTTCTGAAGAAGCTTATTAAATCCTTTATACATGAGATTGCCCATACTTTCATACAAGACCCCAGGAGTTTGATACCAGGTGTTCACAGATACTTTCTAATATTAATACTAAAACTAAGCTGCTTCTACAGATAAACACCACCCAGAATAATGTTGCTTTTTGCTGTAATGTTCTCTGTTTCCTGTTCCTCTCACTCATACAGGTGTGGAAACAGACTTCTAGGAGTTACTGTATATATTCTGGATGGTCTATTTGTGATGTTTTGATTTATTTTCTCTCTTTTAACGCGTTTTGTCTCTTTTTCTCTCTCTTCTCAGTTCTTATATCTTCCTTCCTTCTCACCTCCCTTTCCTTCTCCATGGTCGTTGTATTCGATTTTACGTCAAAATTATTTTCAATAGTTCCATATAAAAGTACCAAGGCACCAGTCATACGGGTCTGACTGTGAAAGCAAAGCTGCTTATCTCGCGTTGGGACATCTATTCCCACAGCTACACTGGCGAAACAGGAAAAATAAAAATAGCAGCGCTCTGATCAGTTTAGAGAACTTATCTCCCTCTGCTTTATTTTAACGTCACAGTTTGGACCAAGATTTCACAAAAAAAGAAGAATTTCAGAATCTTCATTTCCTTGGAAAATCTAAAAGTGAAATTAAACATTAAATCTAATCTGGTTACAGGTTAAAATGCTGTTTGGGATTCAGAAATGTTTGATATCAGATGAGTAAAAAACATAAGAAAAATAATATTAATCCTTCGTATTGTCTCATCTCGTGATCCATATTTTCTATCATGGTAACTTTCTTTTTTTTACTCGTTCATCCGTAAAACTTTGTGTTTGTATTTTGAAAGCCAGTCCTAACTGGAACAATCTGGAACAAGGGGCAGCACTGTTGTTCAGGCAGCATCTGCTCAGCAGCTGTGTGACTCGGCTTTTATTGACACTTGTTTTGATGGCAGCCATGTTGCTCTCAGGCGGTCGGCTCGTCGTTATCAGTAGCCTGCTTTTTTTTCCAGCTCGTTTTCACGTCTGACATGTGGCTCCTCTACAGGATGAGCTCATCGCAGATGATTTCTACTGGGAGCAGATATTTGATTTAACCAACTCTCCTTAAGCTATGGAGTGACTTTTCTTCCATCATTGTTGCAAGAAAATGTTTTTTAAAAGAAAAAACAAATATTTTTTTAATTATATTTTTCTTTTTTCCTTTCTTTTTGAAGATTTTATATTTCTAGAATTTTTTTTTGTTTTCCAATTTCCCCCCAAAAATGTTTGTTTTTCAGATTAAGTTTTGCGAATGTCATTCGTTTTCAAATTAAGTTTTCCAGATTACATTCACTTCACTTCAGAGGGGCGGGGCTTTCGTCTGGATCAAGGAGAGAAAGCACATTTCTATTGGTCTATTTTATGTTGGCAACAGTGGTCAGTGTGAGCGTTTCTTTGGGCTCAAGGTGACCTGTAAAATGCTACTTTGTAAAAAGTAATTTTTAAAACTCAATCTGAACACTAAAAATAATCTAGAAATAAGTAAAAATTTCTTAAATTAAGTGTATTTACCCTTAATTTGAGTAGGTAAATGAAATGATTTGCCAATGGAATGACTATTCTTACTCTTAGAATAAGATATTTAGATAAAATGCACTTGAAATAAGACAATATAATTGCGTTTTCTTATTTTAAATGTAAATTGTTTTGTTCCATTGGCAAAATGTCTCTTTAACCTTCTCAATTTAAGAACAAATGCACTTATTTTAAGAACAAATGACTTATATAGAGTTTGATTTTTTCCAGTGAAAAATGTCTTCTTCAGAATATGTTCAAATTAGAAAATATAAATCTGTAAAAATAATCTTTAGAAAAACTATTTAGACAGAAATGAAAAGGAAATAAATATATAAATTAAAATCTGTGGAAACGGCAAAGTTACTTTGAAAACCTTTATTTTGCTTAAGAAGTTTCTCAGGTTTTTATTTCTTAATAGTATTTTTTTCCTGAATTGTATTTACCAAACTTGTTCTTTGCTTGCAATAATAATGGAAACATTTTACTCCATACAAAAGTTCTAAAACTGTAAAGCAAAAACAACCATTAAACATGATGCTAAACTTTGAAGAGCATCTTTTTAGATGAATCTGATAAAAACTGATAAATAAGAACGACTGTCAGTGAAGTTAATACAGATATTTGATAATGTTTAAATCTTTTAGCCATACATGTTGATAAAATGCTAATTTTCCTGATACTTGTTTGTTTTCTTTAAGTTGCTATCTATGTTTTTATGTCTAATTGTCTATAAGTATGCAAACATAAGAACAATTTCCCAGGAATAAATAAAATGCTTATAAGCTTCTCTTTTATGGCTCTAATCAGGAAAAAAAGCGTCTTTCTTAAAGCATCCGAGTTCAAACTGAGTCCGAGTTAAACTTGTCCGTAACCCTGAAGCCCAAACTCACTTCTTATTAGCGGCTGATCCAAAGGCCTTTCTGGATTCACTGTGGATGGAGCTCAAACACATGAGAAGAAACGGCTCTGACAGCATCGCTGCGATGTATCACTTCCTGTTTTTCTTTCCCAGGGCAAGGAGCGCCGTCTGAATGAGGAACCATCACGGTATCCATGGTGATGAGGAAAAACCTCTTGTTCTGGCTTCTAGGCCTTCTGGGCAACAAGCGCTTGATCTATTACTGCCCAATGACAATGGCTGTTAGCGCTCCTCTTCTCCTGAAGCAGCCAATCAGAGAAGCCAGAAGGTGGCCTACGCTCTTTTTAATTTTTTTTTTTTTCTGCAGCCAGTCAGCTTATTCTCCTGAATGTTTGGGATGGGATTTATTTAGGAGGAGGAATTTGCTAAACTGTTTGCGAGTATATTATGTTTTATGTTTCTCACATGGTGCGTGAAAAACTGAGTTTATAAACAACTTATTTTTTTGATTGCGGATTTTAGATTAATTTATTAATCAATAAGTTACATCCGTTCTTGCGATACTTTATTTTATTTAATTCAATCTTTACCAGTTTGAACAAAATTGTCTTAAAATATTAAATGCCAGTCAAAGCCTAGAGATTTGTAGAAAGAAGCTGATTAAAGTTAATGATGGCAGTCAAAAGTTAAGATTTGCTTCAATATCCTTCCACACATTTGTTGTACAATTCTGATATTATATATCCCCTGTTGGGGTTGCAAATATGTTATTGAATTAAATCATATTCGTATTGCCATATATTGTTCTGTGTATACATGCTGTCGGTTAGAGCTTTAAATGAGCTCAGATCAAACGGATTTAATTTAAAAATGATTGAATATTCTAGTAAGAATCAACTAAAATAAGTTTTTATGAAGACAAAGAAGATAAAAATCAGGGATGAAAACCATATTCAGAGAAACAAAAGAACGATATCCCAGTAAGGCATGATTTTATCTGTGAAAACCAACGTTTATCTTGAAGAATTTAAAATTAGGTCAAATTACCTTTTAACTAAATTAGAGGAAACCACATTATAATGTAAATCCAACAGGTAAATTAAACACTATTTGGCAACATAATGTTTAATAAACTGAGTCAGAAACCAAATAAGCTTTAAATAATTGGTTCCTAACCTCCTGTGATTAAGCTAGTAGCTAGCAGGCCGGAGGATATTCATAGATCAAAGGACTCTTTGATCATATTTTGGTAATCATAATTGATGAGCATACGATAAAATCCATAAACATTATCGTTATTATTACCATTAATGTTTGAACCAGTGGAGTTCAAAACGCGCCACCATGCGACCCAAAAAATTATAATTTACCTGAAAATCTTTTCCCTAAATTTGCCCGACCTATAACCTCTGCTGATCTCCATTTTGGAAAAGGCTATGTTGCCTGTCGCTACCCGATCCGTACCGGTAGCACGATCCGTACCATCAGCTCATTTGCGCCTGCGCGAACAGAATAACTTCCAGGTCGCCAAAAAATAATGTAATTACGGTACTGAAAAAACTTTATTTATATCCTTAAATAATTAAAGAATACTAAACTACACCTTAAAGACAATATTGAAGACTTTTCTGGAAGAAATGGATGCTTTTTAAATTCAATCCATTGTATTGCTTGACGTCATTTTTCTGGAATAAAAATCAAAATTTTCGGGAAATGTTCCCTTATCAATGAAAAACTGCAGGTCACGAAAGGTAGCAAATGAATCCATTGTGGGATCAGAACTGCTGGAGTGCATAGTTAAGTACAGAGTAAATCAAATATTTAAACAAATTTAAATATATACGCTGTGTGACGTATATTTGCGCATGCTCAGAGCAGTCAAAGTAACTATCACAAGGCGATTGAACTTTTTTATGTATTTCTGTTTTTTTATTTTTAGAAAGTGAAATATTGACGAAAATACAAAGATATACAAAAAGAAACCCATGCCTCTAAAAAATACAAAAGAATAAAAAAGTAAGAAAAAGGAAATATTGCCACCGGAAGTTATTCTGTTTGCGCACGCGCAAATGAGCTGATGGTACGGATCGTGCTTCCGGTACGGATCGGGTAATGACATTGCTTCCAGTTTTAGCAGCTTAACATGGCAGCATCCTCAAAGACAGAGTTAATTGGAGTTTATAAATGTCTCCTCAACGATGTGGGAGGCAGGGTCCCATCCTACAGCCTCCACCTGAGATGAGGCCATCTCTGGAGGTGGCAGCATGGGAAGATGATGGAGAAGTCTGCAGTGTAGAGGCTGAAGAGGAACGGTTCCAGCACTGTTCCCTGTGGGACCCCCGCACTGCAGACCAACCTATCTGAACCACAGCCCTCTGTTCTCACACACTGTGAAGGGCCAGTCAGGTAGTCCAGAACCCACTGGGACATTTGCTGGTCCACACCTGGCAGCTCCAGCTTGGTCATTAGGAGTCCTGGTTGGATGGTGTTGAAAGCTCTGGAGAAATGAAAGGACATGATCCTCACAGTCAGAGTCAGAGCTCGGTGCAGGAGGAAGACGATGGCATCATCTTCCTCAATCCCATGTTTAAAGTTGACCCAAAGTTTCTCCTGTCTAAGAATTTCATGCTTCACGCAAATGTTTCCACAACAAAGCGGCTACAGAAGGTTTCTGCCTCACGCATTTTCACTATTTGTTTATGAAGGACTTCATCCATCAGGCCTTCAGTCATAGATCTACTTCTGTGATTAGATGAGAGCCAAATGCCGTTAGCCATGTGAGGTGCATGTGTTCTTAAAGGAAAACCTCGCTTATTGATTCCTCAATGACTCTGAAAGTCATTTTTCCTCGATGATTGTCAGTTTGTTTCAAAGAGTAAATGTTTCAAAACATTTACTCTGTTTCTGAATCTTCTGGGCGTCTGTGTCGGATCGACGGCGGTGATTGACTCTGACTCAGGATTCTCTCAGTTTAAATGAAATGCAGCTGGACATTTTGAAAGCTGTTCTGTTGGGTTGTTGACCTTGACCTGCCTTTTTCTGTGTTTTTCCACACATGGTCAGCAGGCTACTTGTTCAGGGTCCATTTAATCCTCCATGTTTTTGCTATGTCTCATTGTTGGAAGGAATTTTAAAGAATAACAAATGGCGGTTATTTCTGTCTGAGGTCGACCTGCTGCCGTTTAGCATAGCGCTGCAGGATTCTCTACCTGCTGCACAGGAATGTTTAGAGGAATGCTGCCTGAGCCTGACACTGTTTCCTCAGTGAGCAGAAAAACTCTGCTGATTCAGACAGATTGGAGACGAGCTCAGAATAAAATAAATAAAATCCAACTGCATGTCAACTTTTTCTTTTGCCAGTCTGAATATAAAGAAAAATAAATTAGTGGAGCAACAGGGCTGTGAGACTGAGATTTAAAGTAGGGCTGAACCAGATTAGAGTGCTGAGGTGGAACTCATCTATGGAGACATCTGTTTTCCAGAAGGAGAACCTCTACCTGCATTTAATCCACTCCCAGAAATCAAACACCAGCAGCTTAAGTCATAAAACAATTAAACTCTTATTCCTGCTGTTAGAAACTCCTGCACTTTCAAAACTGTTTAATTCCCTAAAGAAATTGGAGGAATTTTGTTCCATTATCATAGGAATGTCATGGTTCTCCCCTTTTGGGATTCTTTATTTATTTTCCATTCTATTCCAGCAGTCTTTAGTTACTCTCTGCTGCCCCCTGGTGCTTGTTTCCTTTCCCCTTGGCTTCCTTCTAGTTAGTTCCACTCACACCTGCTCCATATTCAGCTCATTAGTCCATCCTTTGTTCTGTTCCCCTTATATACTCCACCTGTGCAGTCACTCAATGCTGCTTCCTGGTTGTTTTTTAAGTTGTCTCCTCGTCTCTGGCTCCACATGTGAGTTTTCCACTGAAGTTTTCTGGTTTTTGGTTCTTTGTATTTTGCATTTTTGAATGTCTGCCTCAGTTTTTTATTAAATCAACAATAACTCATCTCTGCACTTGGGTCGTTAAGCAACTTCAACCCCATTGTTGACAAGGACGAGATCTTTTTTTAGATGGACAAGAGAAAATTCAATCCAGTAATGAAACAAAACAAAAAAAATTTTACTTACCCACATTTTTTGTTTTCTGGACTTTTTCATTTCATAATTTATTTCAGATTCATTTTTTTTCTCTTTTTCAGATTCATTTTTTAAAATATCAGATTTTTTAAATTCTATATTACAGACCACATTATCTTTACTGCTGCCGGGCTTTACTTTATTGGTCTGCAGGACATTTGCAACATTTTTATTGGTCAAGAGCGAATGTTTGTAGTGGGCTTAAAGTGAAGAGATTGTGGTCTAAAAAACACAAATAAAATAAAGCAATTCATAAAAAGTTGTGTCAAAACCAGAGCAAACACTTTCTACCGTTAAATCTAAAACAAAACTGATGCAGAACGGTAATTGAACCATGAGCTGCCCTCTGTTAGAACTATTGGGGCTTTAGGGTGATTGATTTTTATCTTTATAGAACAGGGAGGGGCTGAATCACCTTATGTAGTAAAAACTATGAAGTTATGAGGCAGTTTTAACTTTACTGACTATAAATGTAACAATTAGCAGTGAAAAGGCTGCTGGTCACTAGTTTACAATGATTTACAGTAATACCCTTCACTTTGGACATGCTATGTACTTTCCAGCTGCTTGTTCCGGGCGTACGCTGGACGAGTTTTTGCCCTTTAAGGCCCGATTCTCCAGTCGTGTGAGAATATTTTGTTTTAGCCTTATGGTGCTTTCTGCGTGGTGTACAGGGGGTAACGAGGGGCGATCAGTTCTAACGACCACCTCCCCATCAGGAATCGTAAGGTCGGCAGAAAATCAAACATGGTTGAAATTCAGGCGGCCGTTCTGAGGCGTTCCTGGAAAATTACTGCTGTTGAAGCAGTGAAACTGAATAATCTAACAACAATGAAAAACCAGAGCAGGAAAGTTAGAAAGACACCTAATTATCTACGCAGAGAGAATTTAGAACAGCTGTGGCACAAAGAAAGCAGAGAAGCTGGAAGAGAAACCAGTTTCACAAGAACGCGAGTACGGACTTCAGACGGGCTAACGTTAGCCCCGGCTAGCTTCATTTTTTTTTAAATTTTTTTTTTCTGCATTAAATCAGTAAATGGGCCATATAGTGACGCTTTAAATATAATAATTAAATAATGTTCTCGCGTCAGATGATCGTAAAATGTACTTTTACTGAACAACGGCGACAGAAAGGAGAACTTTTAACCTAATACCCTGAGCTCTTTGAGCGCTAACCTGGAAGCTGCTGCTGCCGCAGTGCATGCTGGGACAGCTGTCAGTCTGGAGAACGGACAGGTCTGCTCTGATGCATGCTGGGTAAAGAGGGAGGGGCCAGAACAACATCCGGGGACTTTGTCCGTTCGCGGTCTGCTGTTTTAGTGAATTGGAACAGCGCTAGGGCTGAGGATGATGACGTTTCACGAGGACACGAGAACGCACAAGTAGACAGGGCTGAAGACAAGTTCATATAAAGGGAGCTGATATTAAAAACAAAAAGACAGCATAAAAAAAATAGCTTAATAAACTAAACACAAAAGGAAAAACTGAAATTGAACCTCTTACTTACAATAACTGCTATAGAGAAATAAACTGTGTATGGGAGAACCTAAGGAATACAAATGAAAGCCAAAATTGCTACTCTTTTATTTTTTTGGAGGAAAAAGAAATCTCTTGATAACAAGTTTTACGAGAACATTTTGCAGGCTTGGTTTTGCTGTTTGGTCCCACACATCCTGAGATTCCTTTCCCAGAAGTGGAGTTGTTGTCCCGTCCTTTTGAGAATCTCTGGGAGTTTGCCTGAGTCATTAAGTAGCCAAGTTACGGCCTTTCACAAGGCCCTCACTGTCCTGGAGGCCAGAGATTGGGGATAACTCAATTTGCCTTCTCTGACCAGCTCGCTCTGTCTCTCCAAGTCTCGTCTGCTGCTCCGGTCCGTGCAAATGCAGAACGGCACAATGACGTAAAGCAATTGGCTTTAATGTTATATAGATGTATTGCTGTCACCAGGCCAAGAGAAAAAGCAACATTGAGTCAAGGAGTTCATCTGTGGTACATAAATGTGACCTCATGTTGCTATAAAATCCTGGCTTTTATTTTCCTTTTTCCCAGGCGGAGTTCTCAGAGATCAACTTGGCCTCTTATGTCAACTCAGGATGTATGGTGGACATGCAGGTCAACAAAGGCGGCTCCAAAGTTGTCAGGTGAGTTTTTTTTTGAGTTAATGGATTTAAAGGATGATGCAACTTTGTCAGGGGAGCTAGAAATCTGCTTCTCCTTTCCTCTGATTATATTAGCCATTTACAGACGACATCATTATAAAACCCATGAAGGTAATCTAATCAAACTGTAAATAGTTGCATCCTGGTCATAAGAGCAACCACAGCAACTTCTGTGACAGAAAATAACTTGAAGATTTTTTTTGTGCAATATATGACCACAAAAACAATTTCTTTAGTGCCTTCATAAAAGATCAGTAATGAGATGAAAAACCAAAGGGGCAGGAATGGCTCTCAGCCAGTTTGGTGAAGTAACTGCTGAGAGAAATAAAAGAAAAACAACTGACCCTGGCAGAAAAAAATGACCTGCCATTGCTAGCGTTGTTAATTTCACTGGTTTCCATTTTCAGCAGTGGCACGGCGCAGTATTTTAAAGTGCTGCCATCATTCCGATGTCAGTGTGTGAATTACTGCAAGCATAAGAGGCCTGACTGATCTGTTCTAATTCTTTAGAGGTCAAAGAACTTTTCTGGGTTATTTATGACCTGAGAAAACTTCAGGAAAAAGTATGTTGAGGATTTCCTGAAACCTGCCTAAAATATTTTGATAAAGTTTAAAGTTTGAGTTTTTTTAGTTTATCCTCAGATATCTTTAAAGTGATGCTGCTATAGACTCAGGCTGCTTGAGGACATAAGGACCACTTTTCATCACTTTGATTAATTCTACATCTATTCATCAATTTTGTATCATTTGTTGGTTCAGCAGCTAAATTTATGTTCTCTGCTTTTTCTCATCATAGCAGCTTCCTCTGGCAGATAAATGGACTCCTGTAATCTATTTTTATTGCAATAAAA
>NW_015151051.1:270678-275529 GCF_000732505.1 Cyprinodon variegatus
GCCGCTAACGTCCAGCAGACCAATAGAAACGGGTCTTATTACTCACTGCAGTGGAAACCCCGCCCCCAGAAGTGTAGAAAATGTGATTTGGAAAAGCAATTTTTCAGTAAAGTTTTTCAACGTTTTACCTTGAAAAATCATGAAAATATAAAACCTATATATAAAAAAAAGATAATACAGAAAGAAAATAAAATGCAATCAAAATATATCAAGTAAAAATAATTTGAAATGAAAAATAATTAAAAAAAAAGAATCTGAGAAAACAGCAAAGTTACTGAAAACTTTATTATTTTTCATAGTTTCTTTTATGAATTTTCATTTTTTTTTCACAATTCAATCAGAAAACAATGAGATTTTCTTGCAACGATAATGGAACAAAAATCGGCTACAGAAAAAGGCCTGAATATGTCTTGAGAATAATGATGACCCAGGTGTACTAACTAAAGCGGCGCCATAACGATGCAACCTTTTTCCCGCCCTGACCCTGATGTGATGGCGCGTTTGAGGAATATTTTTGGTGATATCGCTATAATAGAACAGCCAAATTGGATTCAGATGGTGCAACTGCTGACTTTCTTACAAACACTGCCAAATAAATTCACCATTAATTCTGTATTTGACTGCAAATAGAATAATGTTTAATTCAAGCAACTGATCCCACTGGCTCATAATGCGTACAGTGATCCCACAGCTATAGAGTCAGAAGTTCAACTTCTAGAAGTTGCTTTGTTTCCGTTTAGTCTTCATGTTTCCTCCCAGAATAGGACACAAGGGACTTATTTGGATGAAAGAATTGGCTTTAAAACTATAACCCTTTTATAGAACCTTCCCATTTCATAGATTATGTCCTAATTATGTCTGTGACAGCCGTGCGTTTCATTTTGAGCCAGAGGAATGCACAAACACCAGCTTCCCAAGCATAAATGAAGCAAACGCCATGTGATTGTGATCATGCTAGGATTGCACGCACACATTTTATCTTAAAAGCATATTCAGAGCAGGCTCCTACTGTTCCACGTGCCTCCTGGCCACTGTGACCTTTGACCTCTCTGTGCAGACATGCTGCCCTGTGCCAGCTCCACGAAACCACTCGTGTTCTCACAGTTCTGTGGTTTCACTGCTGTTTGTCCAACCAGATTTCTCTCACACTTGTCCATGTGGTATGTGTTGTTAAAAAAAAAAAAGCTTAATGTATAGTCAGAATATATTAGGGACTAACAAGATTGGAAAGAAACCACTCATGCTTTAAAACAGCTTAAAAAAAGCTCTAATCTTGAGGGGAAAGAAATATGGAAATGAACATGGCCTTTAGTGTATAAAAAAATAAAAAAAGAAAGCTCTTAAAGTATGCCATGAAACAGCTGCACTGTCAGTATACCCAGACATGAAGACATAAATTGTCAAACTGTTCAGGGAGCCATATTGGACCAAATTAAGAAATCCGTCTGGAGCTAAAGAAATGTAAAAGGCTTCTATCAGCCTCGTATGGCAACCTGGGCTCCAGGTTTATTAGCCCACTATAAAAAAGGACTACCTGGGCTTAAATATATTATAAAAATTTGTGATTAAATGTTTATCCTGGAGCAAATTACACATCATGTGACTGCTGGACGATATTTGGTGCTTTTAAAGTCGTAGGGAAGCGGCTGTTCCAGCTGTTTCCAAATTCTCCAGAGTGGTGCCCAACTTTACACGAGTGAATAAAGTGAATGTGATTGGTCGATTATCAAGGGGGCGGGATTGTTGTAGCCGCTTTGTGGGAAGCATCCAGTTAGCAACTTAGTGCTAGTAGGTTCCCAATGGGAAATTCCATTGGGACCAAGTAGCACTAAATTGGTGACTTAGAAACGACGCTGTCAAGGAACGCTATGGACAGCGGAAACATGCAACAGGAGGAGAGTTTAGTGTCGGAGGTCGTGGATGAGTCTCCTCCGTCATCCATTTTTTATTTAGAGGAGGAAAGCGGGGACGAAGATGTTGTGGAAGAGGACGCCAGGGCGGCAGAAGCTTGGTTTGGTGTAGAAGGCTTCCAGCCGTACATGTTTGAGCCCTTGCCTCGCAACGCTGCCAGTTCTGTTAGCTCTACGCCATCCGAAGACACAGACGTCCATCCCCGTGAACACTGGGACGCAACTCAATGGGAAAGGAAAGGATTCTGGTTTCAACCGTTGCGTATATTAGCTGCGACATATCAATCAAGATGCTATGACCGAAAAAATTTGATTGACAGATGACCGTTGATATATGATTGGCCGAATTTAGGTATTCAGGCTGACGTAGAACTAAATGGCCTGCAGAAGAGAACGGAAAAAAACCCCACAGATTTTAAGATGGAATTTTTTTTAAATAGAAATGTTCTAACTTTTGGGACAATATGGTCTGATAAAGAGAACATTTATATACACGTTTAAGCCAGAATAATTTGACTTTTCAATCATATTTCCTTACGACCTTGCATTCCATAAAAATATTAATCAGTGGCGGTGCTAGACCAAATGTACCAGGGGGCCAGGAGGGGCCCAGAAAAGCATTAAATAAAAAAACAGGGCGATGGATTCAAATATATTAAGATAGCAGCATGAAGTGAAATTTCTATTCAATTAGGTTTAATTGAAATTTTTTGTCTCATTAGGTCAATATACATTGAGAGTCGACTGTTGGTTCCGCACTATAATTAGCAACTCACTCAGTAGATTTGCTTTATGTAGGGATTGGTGGCGTTCAGTACCAATGCCGTGCAAGCATCATCTAAAACGTGCTGATGCTGCTTCCTCATGGTGCCAACAGCAGGCCATGAGCTGCTAATGGATGCTAACGGTGCCAAATGCAGGAGTTCAATGAAGGAATCTATTTAAAGAAAAACGTCCATCCATTAGTTTTCTTCCTCTTTATCCGGGTTACGGAGGCAGCAGTCTAAGCAGAGATGCCCAGACTTCCCTCCTCCAGCTGCTTTCTGAGGCGACACCAGGCCAGCTCAGAGACATCGTCCCTCCATTGTGTCCTGGTCCTTCCACCAGGCCTCCTCCCAATGGGACATGCCTGGAACACCTCCTGATGGAGGCGACCAGGAGGCATCAGGAGCAGATGCCTGAGCCTCCTCAGCTGGATCCTTTCCACGTGGAGGAGCAGAGACTCTACTCCGAGCTCCTCCCGGGTAACTGAGCTCGTCACCCCATCTGGAAGAGAGAGCCCAGCCACCCCGCGAAGGAAACTAATTTCAACCGCTTGTATTCGCGATCTTGTCCTTTGGGTCGTTACCCAGATCTCATGACCATAGGTGATTTTTTTTTTTGGAAAAGAAAAGCTCTCCAGAGAGGTTTGAAAAGTCTCTAAATATAGTAAGAAATTTGCTAAGTTTGCAAACAGCAGTTGGTTTTCACATAATCACCATCTGTTGCATGCAATGCTGCGTTCACATTCGCCTCAGAAAATCGATCATTCTTCCTTTCCCCTCTCTGTCCCGATGATGCGTTTTGGTACCAGAACTTGGTACCGTCATACAGGAATGGCTACTTGGTAGTACTGGTGGATCCGTTAGCCATTCCTAATAATCGTTTTCACTTTATTTCTTCTTCTGTTTTCATTTGATATTTCTGTACAATGAGAGGAATTTGGAGTCCCGAAAAATGAGATAAAAATGCGTGAAAAGAGCTCAGATTGGGGTTAAAATCTAGAAAAGCAGGAGCAGCTGCAGAAATGTGCTGATCTGATAAAACAGGTCAAACTTTACCTGCAGAAAATAAAGAAAACTGAGCAAAACTGTCATTCTGAACGTGCTACGTGGCACATTGACTGCAGCAGAGCCCTACGCCACAAGTACAGTAGTTGTGGCATGTTGTTCACAGATGAAATTCTGCACTCAGCCCTTTGGCTTTACTAGAACTCGCTGCCAAAACCTCCGTCCAGCATCTCTGCTCAGAGCGAAGGCTGATCTGGCCAAATGACAGCAGCCAAAGAGCCGCCTGACTCCTCTGTGCTTTAACCACGCAGCCCAAAGCAAATAATTCATCAGGACTGATCAGGATCTGCCACTTCTACCGTTTAATTTGCAGTAAATCATTTGGGTTGATGCCAGATTTATGGGCTAAAAATGGAAAAATGAAATAGGGAGCTTGTTAAACTGTAGGATTCAGCCTCTTTGCTGCTCTTAGAGGAATGAATTATTACTCCTGCTCCAGATTATTGGACACATAAGGTTTCTACAATAATAACCACATTTGTAACTTCCTTTTTGCAGGTGCAACAGGTGATTATTGAAATGATCTTAATGAACATCAGCCTCACAGTAAAGGCTGCATGTTTCTGCTGGTTTTTACAATACATTTGCAAACAAAATGAATTTTATGTCGTTTATTTAACTGCCAAACTCATCATTTTGATTCGATCGCCTTAATAAAGAAGTTTTAGGAGTGTTTTTGCCCTGGCAGCATAGGAGGCATAACTGAAGTACCGCAGTTATATAGAGGATAAATATTTTATATTAAACTAATGAGATCTAAGAAAAGACAATCAAAACCATCCAATCCCAGATTATTCATTTGTGTAGGGATTATCTCCATAGTCATTGCTCTAGAGGCGGGGTAGGATTTGGACGGGTCACCAGTCCTTCCTTTTAGCAAGAACGCGCAAAGAACAAGCAACCATGCGGCACGCACCGCAGAGCAACTTTTAATTAACATCTAAATAAGATTTCACCAGTGACCAGGACCACAGCTTCCAAGATCTAATGACCGTCTAATGGTGCATTCACCAGATCATCCGGTTTACATGCAGTCTATGGGGGGCGGTGTGGAGGGCAGAGGTGCGTCAGAGCATCGGGAACGACTCATCCAATCGATTTGGTTTCCGGTC
>NW_015151051.1:276639-279205 GCF_000732505.1 Cyprinodon variegatus
ATGGTTTAATCAGATTTACTGCTCTGATCGTGTCCCATGATGACGTCAGACAAAACGTTTAACTGAGAAAATGGAAAAAGCATCAAATTGTCTCTGAAAAGTCATTAATACAATGTTTAAAGATCTGTATTAGTATTTTTTAGTGAGTTAAGGATGGAAATAAGTCATTTTAGAATCATAATTTCATTATTTATGGACATTTGGATAAATATTTTGGGGCGGAAGTGAGCTGATGGTACGGATCGTACTTCCTGGACGGATCGGGTCGTGAAACAATTTTTCCTACTCATAAAGTAAATAAAGCCAAGCTGCTCTCTAGCTGGAAGCTACAGAACAGAAAACATCGAGGTTAAAAAAAAACATCTTAACCAGCGTTTGACCCAACATCCAAATGTCGGCTTTTAGCATTTTTTAAGCCCAGATTGCGTTTGGTGGGAACACACCTTTAGACCAAGAACAGACTCTCTAAGACAAAGACTGAATCTCTAAGCCTAATACTGCCTTTAGACTTAGATTAACTTTATTGTAATTTTGTATACACAGAGTATACAAACCAGTGTGATGCAGAGTCTTGATTTGTGACTTGATTTAGAGTTTTTTCAACAGGTCAGCAGTCAGCCGCTAAGACCGAGACTGAACCGTCTGAGAAAGAGACTGAACCCTCTGAGGCCGAGTCTGAACCTCCTGAGACCGAGACTGAACGTTCTGAGGCCGAGACTGAACGTTCTGAGGCCGAGACTGAACGTTCTGAGGCCGAGACTGAACCCTCTGAGACTGAACCCTCTGAGACTGAACCCTCTGAGACCGAGACTATCCTTGAGCCCATCCCTACAACGTCTTCATAGTTTCAGACAAAGACAGACCTGAGTTTCTGGTTAGATCCCAAAGATGCCCAGGCAGATCTCATGCTGGGGTTAAGAGTGAACCTTGCTGCCAGGCAATGCTCAAAAAGAAGAAGAACAACAAGATTTATAAGGACTAAATCCGACCTTTTCAAAAAAAATAAAAAAGTCTTTTTAAACATGTGACCATAATCTTTCACAATCCATCAAACATCAGTATATTAACGTAGGAATTATTAGTGTTCCTGTCTTTCCCGACGATCTTCTCCAAACCCGACTTTGTGGTCGATTCCTTCTAGTTGTTTTCCTCTTTTCTTCTTTCAGACTGAGTTTACAGGTTTTTTATTATTATTTTTTTTACTGTGGTTTATTTTTTGGGTGCTCGTAACATTTTAATTTTGCTCCTGTCTGTTTCTCAGATTGCAGTACTTTTCTTTGGCAATATTTAGGCGGAAGCCAGTTGTAATTTCATTGATTAAGTTGTTCTATTTGGAGGCCAAAAAAAGACGACTTTAAAGATGTGATTAGGCTAATTGTTAAATAACAAACTTGCTCTATTATCTTATATATAAAACCAAATGGGACAGTTTTTTTATGCATAAACATAAAAACGTTTGGAAACAGATGATTTTCCAAAATAGTCGATTTCAGTAATTATTTTACTTTTTAAGGACGATCAATTATCATACCAAATGTAAAAAATTGCAATAAACCAAACAAGCTTTTTATGGTAGTCAATTTGTAAGTCACTTCTAGTGCAAATATTACTAAGTATTGAGCTTTCTGTCTAAAAACCTTCATAAGAGACAAAAACATTTATCCTTGTTAACAGGAAAGCAGATTTATTTTCTTTTCTAAGGTGCATTTCTCCATGACGGCATAGAGCCAGCAGCACAATGCAGCATTGTGTGCGAGCCCTGGGCTGATCCGCGGTATGTACTGTTTGACATTTGTGGCATTCCCACTGAGTTTTACCGTGATTACTCTTATCAACGCGAGACAGCCTGATGGACGAAGATAAGACCATCATCAGCTTTTCAGACCAGCAGTAGGTCTTTATGAAGAAGAATGTTCTCTCTGACACATGTTATCCTATGGAGCTTATTAGAAGGTCAGATATTATTTATGATAAGGGGATCTGGAGACCAAATGGATGCATATTGTCCCAAGTATGAATAGCTTCCTAGCTTAGGAATGCTGACAGAAACGTCCTTTGGCACCGTTTGAACATCTAGCTGTAGAAAAGTCATGATAGCCAAAGACATCTCAGTCAGTTCATAGTGTTTCTAGTAAAATATTGGTATTTTACTAGAATTTTATTTTACTTTATTTTACAGAAAGATTTAGCTATTTTATCATCATCTTTACGAAAAATACCACCAGAATTATAACAAATTAGTAAACAAAAGAAGTTTGCAATAAGAACCAATTCTTCACATTTTTTTGTCTTAATTACGGCTGAATGAGTTGCCAAAAAATGAAAATTGCAATTATTTTGTAAAGGTTGTATAAATGTTTTACTATAGGATTAAGGTTTTAGCATGACCTGGAAAGCTTGCTTATCCAGAATCCGTTGCTGGAGGAATTTACTGTAACCTTTTGTCAAAGAGCGATAAATTCTACCTGGATGCATGAATTTGCAGGCTAGCTGTACATCTTTCTCCCCATATCTGTGGTTGTGAATCCAGTTGAAACATATTAACACCAGCTAAAGGGCTGGAGAG
>NW_015151051.1:279893-281018 GCF_000732505.1 Cyprinodon variegatus
TCCATGTCCTGAATTATGGCAAATATATAGAACCTTAATGAAATAAAATAAGTACAAATCCTTTGAGAAAGCGTTTCATAGAGAGTGCTCCTTGGCAGCCACTTTCCAACCTCACAGCGATGTTTAGTTAAGCTACCATTTCTACTTCTACTCTTTACATTTTTTTTGCAATTGTCTCTACTTTCTACTTTCACATACCAAGATAAATAGTCTTTCAAGTTGATTTAAAGTTAAATGTGACGCTGTTACCATTAGATATAAAACTAAAAAATTAAGTCTAAGGAAGTTAACATCTAGAATTGTAGAAAAATGTTCTTATAATACAGTAGAGCAGTAAAGCTTCTGTCCTTAACAGTTTTTTCTGCATTACTTCAACTTTTTTACTTTAAGTAGTTCTAAAAATGGTGACTCTGAACACCCTCGTCACTGTCATGATTCCTTGTGTTTTTCTACAGGTCCTTTAAGCCAGACTTTGTCTTGATTCGCCAACACGCCTACAGCATGATTCCTGGCGAAGACTTCAGAAACCTCGTGATCGGCCTGCACTTTGGTGGCGTCCCAGGTGTCAACTCTCTCTTCTCCATATACAATTTCTGCAGCAAGCCTTGGGTGGTAAGTCATCTCAAAGAGCTCTTTTTCCCTTTAACCTCCATAGGGTGCTGAGATTATTCTCTCAGCAGCAGATTCCTGTGCCTGATTTATATGAGCTATTACTGCAACACCTGCGTCTGAAACAGGTGGTTTTTGTCACTGTACTTATTAGTTGGTTAGTAGGAAATAAAAAAGCCAGAAGTCTTTAGTGTGAAATATGTAAAGGCTTAGCTTTGCATGACTTCATAAATACAGTCTTGCCAGGCGCAATTTAGGTTTAGAACATGCACAACAAGGGCTGGACACTTTTAATGTGGCCTGTAGAGGAACCTCTGTGTCCCATTTTATTGCCCTGTTATGTATTTCATCAGGCATGTAAGACGTCCCAGTGGTCAAATCAAGGTTTAGTATTCCTAAAACTGAAACAGCCTCTTAAAATGTGACAAAAGAAAATTAAAAACAATCCACTAGACTGTTTCCTGGTTTGAAGACATTTCGTTACAGGACCTGAACCCGCTAGGGGCCCCTCGTACT
>NW_015151051.1:281332-283709 GCF_000732505.1 Cyprinodon variegatus
TGAAGCACTTTGTGACCTCTGTGTCTGTGAAAGGTGCTATAGAAATAAACATTACTTACTAATGATCCTAAAGCCATTTCCAACGGCTGTAGTTTCTATTTAATCCGTGTTTTTCCTGCATTCATTGAAGGTTGACGTGTTTATTCCTCTCTGCAGTTTTCTCATATGATCAAACTCTACCATTCCCTCGGCCCTGAGAAATTCCCTCTGAATGAGCAAACCTTCTACCCAAACCACACGCAAATGGTGAGTAATTTCTGACATTATTTACAAACTAAAACCATAAAAAAAGATGGAAATACACAAATGCAATCACAAAAAGCCTTGTTTGGTCCATTTTCTTTGAGTCTTTATTATAAAAATATAAAACAGAAATTAAGTCAAACATTTCTCTAACCTTACAGATAACACCCCACCCACCCCACAGGAATCAGTGCTTAAACACAGACTGTACACAACTTTCTTCATTTAAGTTTTTTTTTTTTATATTTCAAACTTGACCAATTGTTTCTGTGTTAAGCAGACATTATATTTACACAAACAGAAACCACAGAAATAATGAAACAGAAATGCCACAAATGGAAAAAAAAACTTAATGGACATTCACAAACAATATGCAGCATTTCAAAATAAAATAATTTTTCAATAGTTTTAAAAAGTTGCTTGAATTAAAGCTTAGATGCTGCAAGCTAAATATTTTTTGTTAACTTAGTGGAAAATAAGCTAAAAATCTGATAATGAGACAAACCTGAAGCTTAAGTTTTTCTTGAATTTTCTTTTTTGCGTTTGTATTTTCAGACGTAAAACTAGCAAAGTTTTACATTTCAGAGGAATGTGTTTTTGAAAGTTGACGCCCGTTACTTCTGTCGTATAGCTTAGCTGTTTGTGTTTCTTTTCAATTTTATTTTATTTTATTTAAACAATCTGCTTCATAAGTATTACATAAAGAAATACAGCTATTAAAAAACCTCAACCAAGTAATAAAACTTATGAAGCAAACCGCTTTGTTTCCCTGCTCTTACATTGCTGCATCTTCGCTAATATGTCTAAGCTAAGCTAGCTAGCTAAACGACCGCAGATATTAGAACGGACCGCAGCTTTCTAAACCCATTTTCTCTGAAATTTTAAACTTTTTGACACTTTTTAATCAAAAAGTTTTTCTTTCTTATCCATATGAGGCAAATCTGTGTCTGTTAATGGAATGGACTGAAGGGAAACAAACAACGGAAAAACGAATATCCAGATTGATTGAAAGCAGGTGAAGAAGAATGATCTTAGTGATAAAAAAAAAATCATATCTCACATATATATTAAATAAAAAAAGATTGAATATACACTTAAAAAATATCTCATACTGTGTAACCTTTTAAAAACTGCATTATAATCAGGTTGTTGAAAAGTACCAGCGAAAGCTATCAAACACAAACGAGTCCCGAATCATTTATAAGCTAGCGCTTCACCGACTCATTCAACGTGTCACTCCGCTGGTTGCAATGAAAGGTGAGACTATATGGTACTTGTCGTCTTTCTGTTTTTGGACGTATAATGACAGGGTTACGGTGTAATCCAATAAACATAAATAAATGCAATATAGAGATTTCAGCATTTCTTTAGCTTATTTTTATATACAGCATAAAATAAAAATATCACAACTCAAAAATAAAAGAGAGCTCTTCCCTGTGTTGGCACTGCATCAAAGTTAACATTTCTGAAAATAAAATCTATGCACAGCAAAGGAGGATGTTTGGTGGGTGATGTGATGCCGCCACTCAGGGAAGCAGAGGTACGACCATCTTAAAGAGTTACAGTAACTGTTCAGCATAGTTGATCTGAAAATACATTTTTATTTCATTTCCCAATTCAAATATAGAGGTAATGGTCACATAACTAGAATATTGGCACAAAATCCTGCTTTTGTGCCGGGCATACACTGTACAATATTTTCAATCGTTCTACTCGGCTACAGTAGCAGCCATTAAAAATGCTCCTTCCCAGTCAAACGCCAGCCCAATGCCGGCCCACTTCCCTGCAACTCCCAACAATATCCCCTCCAACTCCCAGCCACTGCAGTGACCCCCTCTTGCATATTTATTTACTCTGACTCCACCCTTTCACTGAATTACAGGGTCTGACCAGGAGATGGCACTTCTCTTTAGATTTTAATGTTGAGAAATCATGACTGAAAAAATATTTTAGTACAAAGATTGATGTCTAAAAAGGAACTGTAGGGGACCAGCCAAGGGCCAGTCCAGGACCAGCCAATGACAAGCCAAGGCCCAATCCAGGACCAGCCAATGACGAGCCAAGGCCCAGTCCAGGACCAGCCAATGACGAGCCAAGGGCCAGTCCAGGATCAGCCAATGACGAGCCAAGGCCC
>NW_015151051.1:284682-293201 GCF_000732505.1 Cyprinodon variegatus
AGTTCTGTGCAGAAGTGATAATAGGATTTACATCACTTCAATAAAATAATGTGATTTATTTAGTTTCTATCTTATTTTTAAAATCGATCAAATAATCAGTAGATTAGCTGCTTTAAGTCGGTGGCAGTTCAATTTCTAAAGATCCCGTCACAGACTGGTAATGTCCTGCATAGACTGATGCTAAACGTCTGGTGTACCTCTAGGACGGTTGCTGATTGAGTGGGAAAACAATAGAAGCTTGAAGGGCATCAGAAGTGCTACAGACAGGCACTGTAATATATCTGCTCTTTTCTGCCTTTTAAAGAAGGCCGTCACGAGTCCAGTTAAGGTAATCCAAGAGCGGGACAGAAATGGGGTTACAGAGAGTTGGTTTCTGAAGCGACGGGTTTGGAATCAGGGATCAGTAGCGTTGAGGATGGTTTTATCGCGGGTGGCCATGCCCCGGTACCAACTGCAGTAGCCTTCCTTCTGCTGGATGCAGGCGTACTGCCGGGACTGGTAGCCGGGATAGCCAAAGTGGGACAGCATGTCCGTCCACAGGCACTCGTTCTTTGAGGTCACGAAGCATGGCAGGTAGTGGCAGGGCTTGATCTACGGAGAAGGAGAGATGAGGTCATTATGAGATCATTTTATTTATTTAAAAATAGCTCAGGAATTGCTTAATTTTTTAAGGATGTCACCAAACATTGCGTGCTTTTTAGGAATGCTACGAAATGTAGTATAGCCACTGAAAATGGCGGGAAAGTAAGAGAGATAAAACATTTCTAGCTCTGCACTGATAAATGGAGCCACATTAGCTAGCTTGGTGGAATAAAGGTCACATTACATTAGAAAGGTTAAAAAGTTCAATGCAGTGTTTTTTTAATGCATGTAAGTCTTAACTTTAGCTAATAAGAGAAATTTTCAGCTAATGACTAGTAAATATAGACACACTAAAAACTGCTATTAAATGGTCTAATAATTCACTTTTTAAAAAATATATGTAATTAGGAAAGGAAAGTTTCAGGACTGAATTTAAATTTATTCAGCTAAACTTGTTCATTATTTATCTACAAATAACAGAAATGAACCAAAAACAGACTATTTTACCAAGAAGGTGTAAAGTACCTGGAACTATAAAAGATAAATATCTAAAGTTCCCACTAAAGTCCAGATGCGGCGCTTTTATTTTCAATAATAATGCTTGAAATTCTTAAAATTGTTGAACTTTAAACACATTTAATAAAAGTTCCTGTAAAAATTCACCAAAGAAAATACATGAAAAAAGTGGATTTTAAGGTTTAAATGTAATAAAATGGAGAAAGAACAGATCTGCAGGCAGGCAGCAGAGAGCTGCTGGAATATTCTGGCTTCCTGGAAGCATCAATGATCAGATGTTTGAACAAAGGGAAACTTTTCAGAGAGCAAAGATGCAAAGTTCCCCCTGATGATGGCCTGTTTTCAGCTGAGGAATGCAAACGGAAGCATCTCGGCTTTTAGGTGGTTTAAGGATTTAGTCGGGCGCCGCGGCGCCGCAGCGTTACACCAGGTGCTCGCTTCATGGATGAATGGAAGGCAACTGACAGGAAGATTCACTTCAGCGCTCTGAGAGGTGATGAAGGGAAAAAAAGGCTGGATTCAGTGGGAGGAAAAGTGAATCACCGGCTGCAAAGAGCTGCACTTATCCTGGATATGAATGCAACGGAAAATCACATCTTAGAGCCGGCTTCTTATTTTGCCTGATTTTTATAACTAAGCTGTCGGATCTTTAATTTCCAACCTTCAGGATGGGAAGATTTTCCGTCAACTACGGCCTGAGATCAGTTTACAATCAATGATTATGAAGTTAATTTATTCCATCTTTTATAAATGGAAATTTGAAAGATAAATTCAATCTAAATATGAAATAATAGACTTTATCTAAAAAACTACATTTGTTTTTTCCAATTTATTTTTTTTTTTTACATATTTAGATTTTTTTTTATTACTTTGATATTTTCATATTTGTATTCGTTATAAAATTTTCATGTTTATGTTTTTAATGTATGTTTAGATCCTTTTTTTTTTTTTTACCAATTGCATTCTCTTCTATTGATCTGCATGGACGTTAGCAACGGTTTATTGGTCAAAGGTGAGATTTGGAATTAGACTTAAAGTGAAAGAATTTAATTTATATAACTATCTAAAACTCAGAAATTTGAAAAATTATAAAAATCTAAATCTGCAGAAAGGTCAAATAAAAAAATTAAATTTGAAGAAAAAAAAAATTAAAAGGTAACATTTTGTATTATACTTAAAGTGAAAAAAATTTTTATCTGTAAACTCAATTTATAAAACTATCTGAAAATCAGAAATTTGAAAAAAAAAATTATGAAAATCTAAAAGCTGCAGAAAGGTTAAATAAAAGATTTAATTTGAAAAAACAAAAAAATTAAAGGTAACATTTTGTATTATACTTAAAGTGAAAGAATTTTATCTGTAAACACAATTTGAAAGAATTCAATTTATAAAACTATCTGAAAATCAGAAATTTGAAAAAAAAAAAAAAGAAAATCTAAAAGCTGCAAAAATGAAAAATAAAAAAATTTAATTTGAAAAAAAAAATATTAACGGTAACATTTTGTATTAGACTTAAAGTAAAAAATAATTTTATCTGTAAACACAATTTGAAAGAATTCAATTTATAAAACTATCTGAAAATCAGAAATTTGTAAAAAAAAAAATATGAAAATCTAAAAGCTGCAAAAATGAAAAATAAAAAAACTGAAAAAACAAAAAAAGCAGCAAAGTGTCTCAAGACCTTTTTAGATTAAAGTAAGAACTTTTTTCACAGTTTCGTTAGTCGTCAGAGTTTCCTAATATGTAGATTGCAATAATAATTGGAACAAATGAACTCCCTAGTGACCAGCATGGTGAACCAGTGGGTCCCTCTGCTAATCCCGTTATGCTGATAGTGTCTGAGTGTGCGAGCAGATGTCCGTAGCGGCGCTCTGCAGTAGGAAGTTTGTGACGAAGCTCAGCAGCTGCGCAGCAGGAAGCCGAAAGCTTCAGCTGCAACAAACTGGGAAAGACGAGTTGAACCGTTTCCAGAGCTGTTACCTAATTCCCAGAGATCGTAGTAAAACTTGTTCACTTCTGCAATTATTCAACATCTTTAAGATCTACAACAGGAAACTAAACTGTTCAGAAAAATATATTTATAACTTAATAGAGGGGAACTTAAAAAGTGGCTCCATTAATATATTAATTTGCCTCTATTGGTCATTAAAAGAGTCAAAGAGCAGATTAATAGTTTCAGAGTCTGCGTCCTCTTCCTGTCGGCTTCATGGTGTTTAGACTCACTCTGCAGTTGCATCCCAGCTGGTAGCGATGGTTGAAGCCTTTCTTCTGCGCCAGCGACAGGCGTTCCCACTTCTCATTAAAGTTGCAGAGCCCCGTGTAAACCTTGTTGTCATAAACGCGACCTGTAGGAGCAGAACGGGGAAAAGATGGGAAATGAGTTTGATTGGTTTTAGTTTAATGGTGTTTATGCTTTAGGTAATATTAAAAACAGCAGGTTAATTTACTCTTCTAGTGATTTCTGAGATGAACTGATGGTTCTGATGTAGATTTAGACCAGAAAGTTCATTTTGATCCATTTTCAGCAGAGAACCACTTTCTTTATGTTTGCCGTCTACCCTGCATGGCTTATATTACTATTAACAGGACCTCTTATGGGTTTCTTCCTTTGTTCAAACCCCATCCTTTCAAAGTGATATTTGTAAAAGGATTTCAGCAGCTTCTCGGGTCTTTTGATGGATTTAAAGGGATCTGTGAGGAATTTGAAGTCGTCCATGTTCACAGGAAGCAGAGTGGAGGTTATTCAAAGCAAGTTCAGCCTAAAAGCAGAAACCAAGATGCTAAAGCAGGTTCTCAAAAACTTCCCTGACTTATATTTCTTAAAAAAGGTACATAATTATGTTATATGCCTTAAAAAAAGACCAAAAACCATTTGATCCTGATGAAATAATGTTTTACAGACTAATTGTCTGTAATGATCATGTTTACAAAGTCCTTTTTTCAGCCTAAATGGAATTCAAGCTTTGGGGGCGATGACATAAACGGACATGGCGCCCTCTGCTGGTAGTACCCCAGAACTAAGAGCAGAAAACTAAAGCTAAAGCTAAAACTACGGCTAAAACTAAAGCTAAAGGTACAGCACGGCACAGCCAAAGACCGACTCAGTTATAGTGAATACTTTTTAGAGCCTGTTAGAACATAAAGGAGAAACAGAATTTCCATTCCTAACGATCACAAACAAAAACGTGTCATCAGGGTAAGAATTGATCACCCTGGCCGCTGCAGACGGGCCAACGCTAGCCCTGGCCGCTGCAGACGGGCNCCCTGGCCGCTGCAGACGGGCCAACGCTAGCCCTGGCCGCTGCAGACGGGCTAATGCTACCACAAGTACACAGATTGAGAATTAGCCTGTGTCTCGCTAGCAAAGTCTTATCTGTTGTGGCTAACAGCAACTTTTAGCTTAGTTAGCTCTGGTGTTAAAGTGAAGCTCAGACTGCCATAAAGTGACACTCTGTTTTTGAGACCCTCACCATCTATCGATACGCACAGAGTGCTTCATATTGACCTGAAAAATCTAATCTAATTAAGCTAATATTTGGATCTCTACACTGTAGATGATTTCCAATCCTGAACTTTAAACTTGTTTACCTAAATTATGGCATCGAATGAACCCACATTAAATCAGTACCTTTGTTTTGGAATATCTAAAGGTCATTAGACGTCTATATTTAGCAAACCAGGCCGTCCAGCGTCGCCGCGGCCTGTTAGCGCTTAGGATCAACAGTATCATCACCATTTGTTTCCTTCACAGCGCTGTCAATGGGGCTTTAACAGGTCACAAGTATGTTCCATTTAGATGTGCCCCCCCCCAGTGAAACTCCAGGCCGGGCCAAACCCATGCAGGAGAGAGCTGCTCATCCCTAAAGCGCTAAACCAGAGGCCCCTTTACTTGATCAAAGGAGATTCCATCAGAGGTTCATCCTCCTCCTAACGCACCCATGGTCATGTAGGCACGACTTATTATAGACGACTTAAGAGCAGAGAGAGAGAGTGGCAGAGTGATGTCACTCGTGCCCAGATGGGATAAACATAGCCGTTGTTGCCTGGCAACGCCGGCCCGTCTGCTCCCACTGTGCCGTGGAGTTGCAGTTTTTACAGGTCGGGGACTCGCTGACACCTATATAAGCCGAGTGCTGCAGGGTCCAAAGTAAACAGCATCCCCTGATGGAAATAGCAACTCATAAAGTGCTTGTGCTGGAAAATGCCAGTCGCTTCCTGCTGGCTGTTAATTACAAGCTGTGAGGGAGAGAAAACTGCTGAGACGCAAAGGGAAGCGCCTCTCTCTACAGTAGCAAAGGCTCCGCTAATAATAGAGGAAGACTTTGTGTCTGAAGAAAAATGAAGTCCTCAGGGAGGAGATGCTGGAATGTTCTCCACGTCTCATTGGACCAAATGGAGCTTATCTAAGTAAAGGGCAAAAGTCTGTTACGCTTATTTGCATTATATTCAAATTCTTTTTATGTGACAGAGAAACACAAAGTAGGGCATACTGTAGGTAGAAAGTAGAACAATACCCACTACTAAAATCCAGTTTACCAATAATCAGAAATAGAGCCCACTGGTTGATTATTGGTCTCAGTAAAAGGCCTTCGGGACTGTGAAGGACAACGGCGTCATAAAAACCAAGGACCATAGCAGATGGGTCAGAGCAGGAGTCTAAAACAATCGGTAGCTTGAATCCATCAGTGGAACATAAAAGGTACCAATAAACTTCCAACTAAACCCTAAACCAACTCAAAGAAAAGGGCAAATTGGTATTTAAAACCTATTTATGAAAGAAAACCAACACAGTAACTGTGCGTTCTTGCAAAAATGAAGCCTCTCCTTGTTCCCACAATCTATCACCCAACCAATATGGGTTTAGGAAAATAATTATAGAACCGTTTCTGCCTTTATGATGTATTTGAAGTACTTGATGCGTGAGATTACTGTCCGGCACTATTTTTATATCCATTTAAAACTTTTAACTCGTCAAACATACAGTAGTGGCCATTCAAAACAGCCGTTCCCAGTCAAGCTCCAGTCAAATGGCTGCAACTCCCGGCTAAATCCCCTCCAACTTCCAGCCGCTGGAGTGACCACTTCACTAAATGACAGGCTCTGACCAGCAGATGGCGCTTCTCTTTAGAGCCTAATGTCCACAAATCATGACAGAATATTTTAGTACAAAGATCGATGTTTAAAAAGGAATAGTAGGGGACCAGCCAAGGAAAGTGGAGGAACTTTGAATGGCTACTACTGTAGAATTCTGTACCAGTCGCTTTGAGACGCTCCATTCCCAGATCAGATCAAAGCTAGCTTTTCTATTTATTGGACTCGGCTCCAACAGTGTGAACAATTTGTTCTAACATCACACTGTTTGGGTATTATAAAAGAAGTCCCTCAAGGCTCCATTTTAGGGCCCCTTCCTTTCCTCTCTTTCCATGAACACCCTGGGACAGGGTCTCCGAGATCCAGCTGAGCATCTCTATGCAGACGATTCTGCCATTTACTTTCCTAAATTCACAGATCTGCTTGCTTCCTTTGGCACCATTCAATCTCCAGTTTCAGGACATGGTTTGGCACCGAATGCAGGAACAACTAAAGCTAGATTATTTGCTAACAGACCGGTTCTTTGACCTCTGTCTAAAACGGTCTCAAAAGGACCGTATTAAACATGTATCATCCTAGTTGGTGTCTATGGAGATATAGTCAATATAAACTCTTTACACATTCTTACACCATCTATCACCGCTGCACTTTGTACCCAGCCATAAGTTGGCCCCTCACTTCATCTTTGAACTGATTTTTCTTAATTTGTAAATCCATTTTGCATTTGGTACCAACGGCTGTGTCTCTGTTGGGTCATTTAGCACCAATAAGTCTGAATGGCCTAATCAAAGTCCAGGCCTTAATCCAGTTGCGCATCTTTGGTAAGAAACTTCATCCAGTCTGACTGAGCTACAGAGACTTTCATAGGGGACCTGTGACATACAGCATCAAGGACAAAAAGGGTCCGAGTCAGAGTAGGACTTGTCCAAACGTCTCACCTGTGATCAGGTACTGGTACTTGTTGATCTCGAACTTGACGCCACACAGACTCTCGGCGGCGTAGGTGTAAATGTGCTGCACGTGCTGAACTTTATCGAATCCTTTGTACATCTGGAGGAAAAAATGAGCCCAAGATAGAATCAGAATCAGGAACTGGAAGGAAAACCAGTGGCACTAAAAAAGTCCCGACATGAACAACAGGAAAAGGGAATAACACTTTCTTTATCAGATGTGTTTTTCTTTTCTTTTTGTGGAAATAAAAAGCTTCTAATCCTCATTAACTTGGTTGTTATGTTTAAAGTTCCTTTGGGTTGGTACCGAGCCTAAGCTCTGGGTTTGTAGAGGATTGTTTTCCTCTTTTCTTTCTAGTGTAATGCATTTTTCTGAGAACAACAGGAAATCCCCGTTTAGACGCGGCGCTCCCAGAAAAACGGAACAAACTATTACCTCAGCCAGAGGCTGTGGAGCTTTATGGAAGCGGGAGGGATTCGTCCGCTGGGAAAAGTCGCTTTCTAGAAGCAGAAACAACTCTAACACCCAACAACCAGCATCTTGGTGCTTTTTGTAGCCAAACGGGATTGTGCATTTAGGGTGCGTGACTCTAACTAAATGTTTAGCTGAGCTGTAATTCCTACTAATCCTCCGGCCTGGATGCTGCCGCAGCAACGGGCCGCTATCAGCATCTGAAATATGGAGCGTTACGCAAGAATCCAGGGAAAAGGAGGGACCGCCTTTCAGGAGCAGTTTTTACACTGCAAAATAATGAAATCTAAATAAGTCATTTTTCCTTAAAATAAGTGAGTTTTTCCTTGAATTGAGGAGGTAAGTGAGACACTTTGCCAATGGAACAAGACAATCTACATTTAAAATAAGAAAAAGTGATTTTATTGTCTTATTTCAAGGGAATATTATGTAATTTCTTTATTTAAACAGTAAAAATAGTCATTCCATTGGCAAATCATCTGATTTACCTAAAATTAAGGCTAAATACACTTAATTTAAGAGTTATTTACTTTCTAGATGGTTTTTGCAGTTTATTTAGCTGCTAGGATCGAGACTGATGACAGTTTATCAGACGCATTGTCTGGTTTCTTTGTAGATATTCTATGGAGTGACTTTTGTTCCTTTTTGTTGCAAACAAAGACACGATTTATGATAGGAAATTTATAGAAAATGCAATTCAGAAATGAAAAAAAAAAAAAAAAGGTTGTGAGAGTAACTTTATTTTCTCAGATTTTATTTTTTTTATATTTTGTTTTCATATTTGATTTTTTTTCTAATTTAATTCTTTAAAAAATTCCCATATTTTATAATTCCAAATTGTTCTTTAGTTTCTTCTACGTTCTTTTAAACATATTTTAGATTTAGTTTGTATTTGATAATTCTTTTTT
>NW_015151051.1:293821-295606 GCF_000732505.1 Cyprinodon variegatus
TCCCTCACACTAAGCATGCTTGTAGCGACAGTGGAGAGGAAAACCTCCCTTTGAACAGGATTCTAAGAACAAATGATTTACACCCTATTAAAACACCTTGCTTCTAAAAATATGAGGAAATCATTTGTTTGATTATTAAAGCTAATTAGCTAGGCTAACCTAAAGAAAATAAATCCATCAAAACACTTAGCCTAGCTTATGGGTAACAGTTAGGGCTGCAGCTAACGATTATTTAGTAAATTGATTAATCTGTTGATTATTTTTTCAATTAATGGTTTAATAGTTGACTTTTTACAAAATGAAACCAGGTGAAACTAAAACTTTTCCAATTTAGCAGCTCTGGATAGAGCAGATTAACGGACGAATTTTTCTTAAATGCAAAATGTTTTAATGTTTTCAAATTTTTGGTATAATTGCTGCTGTAAGTGGGTTTCTCTGTTAGATAAAAGGTATGTTTTAGAATCTCTATACTCGAATAAAAAAATTAGTTGACGATTATTTAAATAATTGATTAATCAGATTAACTGTTTCAGCTCCAATATAATAGGACGTTGATGCGCTTACGTTCATTTTTTCAGCCTTGGGTGTTTTTCCATCCAGGTTACCAACCAAGAAATCTATCCACTGTAGGTTATTATTTCCATGACTTTCATTTTGATTTACATCTATGTTTATAATACGGTTTATAAAGACTTGGATTTATTCTATAAAGCTGTAAATACAGAAGGTCTGCTTTTTTCCTTAATCCTGTAGAGAAGAAAATTTTCTTCAGTTTTATGCTAAATAAATGTGTCATTGTTCCTTCACATCATTGCTGTTGCCTTTTTAAAGCAACATTGTTCCTATTATGATACTAGTTTGATCCTAATGCACAGAATGTGCAAAAGTTTAAAGTCTGGAAGTGCAAAGTCTAAGAAAATAGATCATCATGCAAGTATTCATGTCCAGTGAAAAACAAAATCCTGTTCTGGATAAAATAATTGTTGCTTCTTAGCCGAGATTTGGCTGAAAGGACTAAATCTTGACCCTGATGCTCTAGTTTAGAGTTTTATCTCTAAATAATATAGTTAATGATAACATTTCTGTTTATTTAGCAAACAGAAGCTGATGTGAATCTAATTAACAGGTTTTTATTTAGCTTTATGTTTCAACCTGAACTTGGTTTGTTGTTTCTTACCTTCATTTGCTTGACGGTGTAGCGCATCGTTCCAAACGGTCTGTCTCCCAGGAGTTTCTTGCCGACCACTTTAGCTCTGATCACTGCGAAAGAAAGACGCACAAATGTTCGTTAAAACTCTGTTTCCGTTTCAATCGCGCTAATTAACGCGCCGCAGTGATTAGAGCGGGAATTTATACGTCTGTAAGACCTTCATCTGATTTCCTGCATCGTTTTCCTGGAAACACTTTGAATTTATAAACGCAAATCAATAGAGAGAGAGAAATATATGGAGTGAATTTTGTTCCAATTTTTTGCAAGGTTCAAGTAATTCAATTTAAAAATATGCAGAAAAGGAATGAAACTTTGAAATAGTTTTAATTCAAGAAAATGATTTGACAGCATCATTGGTATTTTCTCAGATTCTTGGTTTATTTTTCATATTTTCCTTATTTCTTAACGGATTCTAGGGCTGAAACATTTAATCAGATTAATCGATTATTGATATAATCATCAACTAATTTAGTAAATAATTGTTAACTGGAGTATAGAGACTGCAATACATGACTTTAGCTGACGGAGCAACACACAGAGAGCAGGAATTATACCAAGATTGTGAATTTAAAAAC
>NW_015151051.1:296259-297016 GCF_000732505.1 Cyprinodon variegatus
CTTCATTACTATTTTCTCTGATTATTTTTTTCATTTTGTTTATTTTTCATATCTTAATTTTTCATTTACAAGTTTTTTTTATTATTTTAACATTTGTGAATTTTTGTTTTACAGATTAAACTTTTATAAATTGCTTTCTTTTCTAATTACATTTTACAAAACACAGTCTTTTCACCTTTTGGGGTCAGGGGCAGTTTTTGGTCCTTATGGATGTTATGCTACATTTACACGACAAGCGCATCAAGGTGCAGCAAAAGCTCCTGCAGTGTTTAGAGCATCTGAGGCGCTGCAGAAGCAGCAGATGTTTGAAAAATTTAACTTTAGCTGCTGGATGTGCCTCATCAACCAAATAGAGAAGCTGATCTGGGAGCTGGCAGGGAGTCAGACACAGCACTGCTGATGCAGAGCGCTATGATCACTCCTCTGAAACAGTTTATTAACGCCTAAATTAACTTAAAATGTGGAAACTTGCCGGCAGAATATGTTGGCTTTTATTATCCTGCCATTGTTCCAGGCAAAGAAAAAGAAGCAGCATGCGCGTTTTTGCTGCTTCTGCTGCCTGCAGTGTGAACGTAGCATTAGCAACAATATTTCTGTTGGTCAGGAGCGAGTGTTTGTCTCTTCCAAAATGTTCTTATGGCTTAAAGTGTAAGAATGGGATCCATAAAATGAAATTGGGGAAAAAAAAGTTTTTAAAATATAAAGTAAGTAAAAAAAATGAAATCAAATCTGAGTAAAAAAGCAAGGTCACTCTGGA
>NW_015151051.1:298063-299463 GCF_000732505.1 Cyprinodon variegatus
CAGCATATTTCTCTGACCAGATTCCCTTTTATGAGTGGAAAAAAAATTTATTTTGCAGTTTTGTGCAGAAATTACATTTCTAGCCTATTGCACAACTTCCAACCAGCTTCAACTGGTTCAGTCCAGATCAGCTGGAGTTCTAGTTTCTAACGGGTTTTATGGTGTTTTTAATTGTTTAATTTGGGAAAAAAAATAGGGTGAGGCTAAATATTTTAAATTTTTTTTGTTTAATCACCTATAAATCCAACATGGTGACATTTAAAATATTGGTTCCACCTGAAATATATTCCGCAATATCTTTCTGTCACATAAATACAAACTATTTTATTTCTATTTTATAGTTTAGGAGCTGAACTTTCTTTAATTCAAACATGTAATTTCAGGCGGAATTTGCTGCTAAGACCTTCTGGGCTGAAGGGGTTAAAATAAAATCTCTCAGTTCATATTTTATTATATTTTAGAAACTTTACACCCGTTTTGGCATAAAGAGGTGCTGCCTTACCGTTGCAGAGTTTTAAACATGGCGGTAGAAGCAGTAGAGTGAGAAGTTCCTGACAGACGCTAACTTTCCTGTCAGCGTTTCATTTAAACGCTTTAACCGCGTCATAAAAACCATCTAAAGCAAACACTGTTGATGTGAGGATCAGCACGCCGCTTCCTGCCCGCCGCACGCTTCCTGACCTTTCCCTGGAACTTTCCTTCATCCATTCATCCATCAACTCCTCTAATTTGATCCAAAAGCACTTCATTACTAAATTCACCCAAACTCTGTTTGACAGACGCCTGCCGCTGCCTTTCCAGCTCAACCTGCAAACAATTACTCAGGAATCTGCAGACTCTACTGGATACTCTGTAGAGTCGGCCCCTATCATTATTTTAACATTTCACTGCAGAAACCTGTTTCCGACGCCGTCCTCTCCTCAAAAAGCAGGCTTAGAAAAAAAAACATAAGCTGGAGGAACATCAGCCAATGACGTAGCTCCATATTAACACTGCTGGCTGGCAGCCGCCAACTGAGCAATGATGGTGTTATTTCCAGTGGGAATGTGTGAAAGGCTAAATGTTCTGGAGACGCAGCTTTAGCAGGAGGCATTCCTGATGTTTACACAACTGGGTTGCCAAGACTTTAGCGTCATCCTGCACAGTACTGTAAATCCAACTCCCTACAATCAAATAATGCAACGTCCTGGATGTGTGAGAACCCAGAGGGGGATCCTGCTTCTGTTGGTGTTTGGGTGCAATTCCCTGGAAAAAGCTTAAAGGAAAAGTACACCCAAAACATGATTAGCCTTCATTTTCTACTCGCCCCCATGCTGAACAACACTCTGGAGTACTTTTTTGATATCTCAAATGCATCTGGAGATCTGGGAGGCTTCTTGCTGTCTGCTGACATTCAAATA
>NW_015151051.1:302620-310608 GCF_000732505.1 Cyprinodon variegatus
TATATATATATATATATATATATATATATATATATATATATATATATATATATATATAATATAATTTTTTTGCAACATCAACACCAAGTCAAATTCCTTGTAATTGCAAACCTGTGGTAGAAAGTCAGGCTCATTAGAATCTGCCTTTTTTGTAGTACATCGGATTTTAAACTGATTTTTTTACATATTGAATTCCTTTTCTGGTGAAAATTCCCTTGCAATAAAATTCAGATGCAAAAAATGTGCCTGTAAAAACCTTTTGGTGAAGTGAAGCCAAACCAATCTACGCTGGATGCAGTAAAGCAGCTTCTAGCCAATGAAATTAGCTCATTTAGTCTAAAAATAGCCTCTTCTTCTGGATCGTACCATTTTTGCAGCTGAATTTTTAGCACATTTTTACCTGATAAAAAATCAGCGTAAGGATTTAATTGTGTAAAAAAATGTGGTGTTTAAAAGTCGATGTAAAGAAAAAGGCAGATTCCAATGAGTCTGAATGTTTTTCTTCCATTCAAACCTACTTGGCAGTAAACTGGATTCAGATTCTGGAAAAGCGTTTCTATTCTGGCTGAAACTAATAATTAGTTTGAAAACTGATGAAAACACTTTGATTGCAAAATGTGATCAAATAGGAATATTTACAGTTTTTTTTAACTTTGTCTCTCGTTTCAGTTCTGATAAACTTTACAATGAAAGTTTTTTTGGGCACAGTTTCCTTTAACAATTACATAACAGTTTGCAAATATTCCATCACTTCATTAGCTTTAAAGTTTCCAGTGAAGGTCAGACATTCCAGGGTTTAACTAACACAGCGTCTAATATATTCCTCGTTTCTAAGGTAGCTGTTATCAGGTTACATCTTTAATCAGAGTTTCTAAATGTGTATTTTAGTTTAAACCTGGCTAAAGTGGTGAGGTCATAGTTTAAAGTCGTAATCTAAATGCTGTGATGGGTGTATATTGGGCCATTGTCTACAGCCCCCACAGCGGCCCTCACGGTACAGGGTCATTACAGGGGGGAGGGGGCTGAGCTGGAGATTTGATACGCCTGGATCGGGGGGGATAAACATCTCAGGCTCGTCCGGAATCCCGACTCTGACATCTCCTCGTATTTCATCCAACGTTCAGGAAAACTCTGGAAGCCTCCTGCTCTTACATAACGCGCCTCACTGCAGGAGTCTGAATCCCGCTTATCAAGCCGTCACCTGTGACGCCGCAGAGGAGGAAGCGAGCGCCGAACCCCCAGGAAGCCTAAATCCAACCCAATCTAAGCATAAATCAAATCCAAAGCAAAGTTTGTTTTGGTTCTAGAAGCTTTTCTCTGCAGAACAAATCCGTCTCAGCAGGAATTCCTTGGAGGTGAACCAGGGAATGGTGCAACCTTGTAACGCCGTTCTCCTGCCACCCGTTCATCCAGGAACAAGCTTCTTAACAAACCTTCACTCTGACCTGGCAGACGGCCATGATCTTCCTTAGGGGCGGACCTTCAGTGATTGACCTGTTCCAACAAAGCCAATTAGGTCCCTGAATGTCACAGTTAAATAACATCTAGATCTGTCCATCAGCGGCTCTATGGCCGTCGGTTCAACCTGAGCAGGAGTTGAAAAACTAGAAAAACGCCTCGCTTGTCCATATTCCTCACAGCGTAAACAGACCGGCCTCCATAACCCAGTTTCCAGGGCTTTTTCTTTGCCGTTCTTTTTCAGCGGTGCTGGTGGGCGATGATGATGAGGATGATGATGGGCTGGGGCCAAAAAAACAAGAGCAACAAGCTTTGAACTCCCCTCCAGGTCTTAAAGCGGGAACATCCAGGCTGGTTGGCTTTGATGTCGACAGAGAAAATTACAGGGTTTCTCTCTCATCACCTGAATGCCCCCCCCCTTCATGTTGCCAGACTCTGAGTGTTAGAAGCAGAAGCAGACCTTCTTTACGCATTCTTTACGTCCAGATTATTCAGCAGCAATAGATCTGGGAGCAGTTTCTGAACGACGGCGACTTTCCAAAGCAAATCTGAATCTAAGGCTTGGAAACAGGATTGGTTGAATGTTCCCATTAAAGTCCAACATCAGCAGCCATCCAAACCGCTAAAAGGTGTCAGATTAGTGTTTGAGGAGCTTCGTTTTCATTCAATCCAACTGGGTCACTTGGCTAATTTTGCATTAAAAGGTTTAATGATTCAACTTTTATATAAAAACCTTACAAAAAGCCGAGGCACCAAAGAAAAGCTACCAGTGAAAATAAACAGATACGCCAACGATCCTGTAATATTAGAAATACATGTGGAGGAAGCAGCAGGTAAGCTTTATTTCTGTCACGCTTTACACCATCAAAACTAAAACTGTTTGGTGAATTTCTTTATTTTATACCATTTTCTTTGGGCTCACTTGGAAAATACACCACTTCACTATTTTCACATAACCGAGCTGCTCACATTTAGAAAAATACCGGATTATGTGTTAGAATTATGGTTTTAAAACATCAAAAACAAAGAAAAATCAACCCACTGTTAGTTGCTTAATGGTTAGATTAAAATTTGTTCCATCCAATTAATTAATGACAGATTAGTTCCTTTCAGCGCTGTAGTTCACCTGCCGTCCACTGAATGGCGCTGTTGTTCATTCATCAGCGGCGTCTCGCTGCTATTTGCAGGTAATGATAGAGTGGAGGCGACGCTGGAGCAGAAACATTAATAATCTGGGATTATTTACAACTTTTAATGGAGATTAAAATGTTTTGTTTGTAAATATAAACACTTGATAAAGTTCTCGGGTTATGAATAGCGCACATTTAGCCGCCTGTTCAGGCTAAAGCTAAGAGCTACGTCACTGTTAGCGTCCAACAAAAGTGGCAAATAGTCTGACGGTATGTTGGAGCGACATATCGCGCCTTTTAATGATGGTTTTAAATCTTACAGCACTGGAAGTAATACGTGTTTCTATATTTTATTCATGTTTTTTTATTTTTATTCAGTAATCTAATAAGTTCCTGTAGTTCTTCAAATTAAACAGATTAACAGCTAATTCTATGAAATGATCGACACCATCGCGGCACTGAAGCTGTAAAATGTAACGTTTTTAAAGCTTAAAGGGTTTTCCATAAGGTGCAAAAAAAAAAGAGCTGGATTGACCAATATCTTGTAAAGATGCCCTTCCCCAACCTGTTTCTGCTGGCTGGAAAATGCTAAAAAGATCTAATTTAATCTACATGGAAATAAATTCAAAATACGCAATAAATAACATTATTAATTGCATATTAATCTCTCAGATTAGGTTAATTTGTTGGCATTTAAACTGTTTTAATAAAGTTTTGTTTTAAATAAAGTTTTCATAGAATCTCAGATTCTTTCATAAAACATCAACGTCAAAATGTGGTATCTGGTTTATCAGAGCCGCCCTGCCTCCCTAAACCAGGCCCCATTCCCCGGGGGGGGGGGGCTAATCCAGGAGTGCTAATCCAGGTCCCGAGTTGATATTATTCTGGGCTGCAGGGTGAGCATGTCCAGGTAGTAAAACTGGCTGTGTGACGCCTGCTTTACTGCTGGCTGTCCATCACAGAAATCCATCACAGAGGAGATAAATAAAGATCTTATAAAAACATCAAAGCGTTTTAAAGCCCCCGGTTCTGCACACGCTCAAACATTAACGCACTCCACCAAAATTAAACTATATTTACGTTCATGCCGCCCTGGGCAGGGAGCCATCAGAACAGCACATGTGACTTATTTAATACCTCATTTACAAACAGTAAATATCCTCAATTTAGAGAGAAAAGGAACATTAAGGCAGCAGAAAATAAAAGAAAATAATAGTCAGAGATGTAGAGATTCTCACAGCCTCTACAGACACAGAGGAGTTAATTATAAACTTAGTTAAATTCTTTTACTTCAGATAAACTGATCCAGGTGTTGCTAAATATCAGGGCTGCAACCAGTGGCCCCTCCAGACATGTTTCATCATCGCGGGGCCCCAGATGGGGTCACTAAAACTCTTGGGGTGGCCACTAAAACTAAAGGCCATAATGTCCTATGGGGGTAAAGCTGCCTGCAGAAATCAAACACAGATCCTGGTTTATTCTGTGATTTTTAGTGTTCAGCTGCTGGCTGTGCAGAATGGAAGGAAATGATAAACTGACCACCTTGTGCAATACCATGGACAGCCTCCTGGTGGCGCCACTGGCTGCAAATCGATTAATCTGATGATTAATAATCTGATAGTAAAAGGTTCCTAAATAAAGACTTTTTGTGAAATCAAGTTTTTCTACTGGAAAGTTTCTGGATTATAGAGCAGATTGACAGAAAAAAAAAAAAGATTTCTATCTTAAATGCAAAATATTTTTCTACAATCTTGGTGTAATTCCTGCTCTCTGTCAGCTAAAGGCAGGATTAACAGTCTCTATAATCCAGTTAATGATTAATCAATTACTGAATTAAATAATTTCAATAATCTGACTGTTTCAGCTCTAATAAATCTATAATAAATCCAGCTTTCTAATCTAATCCTAATTTCCAGTTTTAATGAAGTAACTGAATGATCTCAGGTGCGTCTCTTTGATGTGATGCTGAAGGAATGAATAAAACTCACCGATGTCGGAGTTGCAGAAAGCGTCCTGCGGGTGAGAGAGCGCGCAGGAGCAGCTGTCAGTCATCTGCGGGCTGCAGAGGAGCAGCAGCAGCAGCGGGCTGCTCAGGTGCTGCATGGCGGACAGCATGGCTCCAAACTACCGGTGATAATCTGCCTGAGAGAGCTGGATCACTTCACCTCCTGCAGGGAGTCACTCCTTCTGCCGGAGCAGAGGAGGACAGCCGCTCATATAGCCGCGCGCCTCAGACACGCCCCCCTCATCCCTCCCTCTTCTCAGACTCTACAGCGCGCGGCCGCAGCGGCCAATCAGAGCCCTGCGATGCCCTGAAAATGACGTAGCTGCTCAAACTTTCACCCCCCCCCCCATTCGCCTCCAGTTTGACCAAATAAAACTGCAAAAACAGAGAAGAGGAAAGTTATTTAATCACAAGGAAAATGATGAAAAGATAAAAAATGTGATAAAGAAATTAAATGATTGGTTACAGGAGAAACATCAAAGCTTTTGATCTGCATAAAATCATTAGAATAAAGAAGAAAACTAACAGCGTTGATGAAAAGTTTGACTTGTCTGCATCTAAATGGGTCTAATTCTATGGAGTGGAGTTTGTTCCATTATTGTTGCAAAAAGAAAACAAGTGGAAACTAAAAAAAAAAGAAAAAAAACATGTTTGTTAAATGGAATCAAATAAAATGCATAAAGAAAACAAACCTTACAAGTTTATTATTAACAAAAAGTAACTTTTGCTTTTTTTCTTACATTTTACATTTGTTCTTGTATTTTCAAGATCATATTCTCTTTATTTTTGTGGGCGGGATTTCCTTTTTCTATTGGTCTGCATGGACCAATGTCCTACATTTATTTTTTCTAAATGTCTCAATATAGTTTGAGTTTTATAAATTCTTTTTTTTTTGCATTTCAATGATCTCGTTGCACTCGACGCATTTCTACTGGTCTGAAATGAACTTAAAAAAAAACGTTTTTGTTTGTTTTGGACTCGAAGTGAAATAGAATTTGATCTAAAAAATGAAATTTATAAGAATGCAATCTGTAAAAGAGAAATGTAATAAAATAAAATGAATAAAATTCAAAAATATACATTTGAAAAAAAATTAAGCTGAAATAATCAAATCTGTAGACAAAAATGTCAAAATAAGTTTGAAAAATAAAATAAAAAACAGAAATAGAAACAATATAACAATTGACTCTTAAAACATTTTTATTTTTGGATGAACTTTTTCACATTATTTTCACTTTATGTCCGACATAATGTTAATATAAAAATTTGTCTTTGCTCCGTTTGCTGAATCAAGTTGTAAAGTTATCACTGAAGGTGGGATAAGTTTTCTAGAATCTTCCGTGTGTCTGGACCATCTGCCGATGATCCTAAACTGTCTGTAGACGGGATCTACCATGCCTTTACAGAAAATAATAATTTATGCACACGGTCAAAAGCAGCTTTTAATTTGACAACTTTGTTTTTTTTTCCATCTATGAAGTGAATTTTGTTCCATTTTTATTGTAAGCAACATTATTATCTATCTAAATATCTACAAAAAATGAAATCCAAGAAAAAACAAACTCCAGTTTTCTCATATTTCTTTTTATTGTTTTTTTGTTTTGTATTTTTCCAGATTTCATTTGCTCATTATTTTTTCCTGTTTTTAAACATATTTTATATTTAATAATTTTTTTTTTACTTCAAACACAAATGCTCACTCTTGACCAATACAAATATTGTTGCTGATACTGACCAATAGAAATGCGTCTTTGCTCCTCGCTCCAGAGGAAAGCCCCGCCCCCAGAAGAGAAGAAAGGAATGAACATCTTAAAAATTAGTTTGAAAAAAAAAATTCACATAAACACAAAAAGGGTACATGACAAAATTCTGAACTAATAACATAAAAAACAGATTTAAAATTAAATAATTTGATAAAAATAAATCTGAGCAAACATCAAAGTAACTCTCAAAACTTTTTTTATTAAGAGTTTTATTCCCAAATTTCCATTGACGAAACATTTCTGGTAAATTTTTGGTTTTATTTACAAAAAGTGTTGCAAAAATAATGTAATGAAATGAACTCCATACCAGCGTTTCCACTGATTTTCCCTATTTTTGGGCGTAAACACAACCTGCCTTCATTCACTGTTAGCAACATCCGCATCAGCAACATTAGGCCTGTTATAAACCAGGATCAGGTAATGCAGCTTAATCACGCAATCAGATTACGGCAACAATTTTCATTATTCTGCTTTAATATAAGTGATTTGGCTTGAAATAAAAAATAAAACCAAAAACTAAGATGTCGCAGTTGGTGAGACGTGTAGTGGGCTAAACCAATCAGGTGAGGGTCCTGCTCTGGAAGGAAGGAGACGTTCAACCTTTCAGACATCACCTTGGTGGGTATAGATAATTTTTTTAAAATCTAGATTAATCTCACTGTAATCACTGAATTAATCTAGATCATTTGAATTCTGTCAAAAGCATCCATGATTTGCGAGTTCTAACCTAAATAATGCGTAACAGTGAGTCGTTGAGCAGGTTTCTGCAGCCAGGTTAGACCAGGTGGATCATCTCCTGTTTCTAAAATTCATCACAAAACTGCTGCAGAAGCTTTTCTGTGTTCAGATTGTCTCCTGTGATGTGAAGATAACGAGGTTTAAAAAATGTTTCCTAACTCTAGAAATTAAAATGTCTAAAGTGGAGGTCTTCAACATGAGGTTTGCAGCCCCTAGGGGGCTACAGAGGTACTGCATAGGGTCGCCAAAGTTTTTGGTTGATTAGACTTTTTTAATATTTCCTCCTGCATTTTTTTTTCCACTAACTGAAATGTCTTTAAATCCACATTAACATGAATTCAACAGACTTCTTAAATAAATCTCTTTTCCCTACTTGAATGTCAGAAATAGCGTTGAGCTCCAGGTTTTATTCAGCAGCTAAATCAAAGCCTTGTTAATTTTCAGAAAACATGCAAATTAAACCAGAGGAACGGGTCCCCCCCCCTTTGGACTGGGGGTGGTTTGGTCTCTTTGTTAGCCTATGGAGTGTTGGTATTTGGCTTTGCATAAAGCTACTGGATAAAGCCTGGAACTCCTTTCTGATATTTTGAATTAAAAAATCTTCCTGGATGGAAGAGAAACGTCTTCAAACTCGGAAACAAAGTCCAGTGGATTGATTTTAATTTTCTTTGAACCCAGAAGCTATTAGATCAGCTCCTCACATCTAAATCATGCAGCCACCGTATTTCTCCTATTTTCATTGCTGCTTTTAATTAAAAAAACACTAATTATACAGTCACACTGAATTACAGTTTATGTTGGATTATATTTTATTCTTGTGCAGTTAGAATGCAGTAATATTGCATAATATTTTATTTTCTCTGTATTTAATGACTCATTAAACCAGTGAAGCAG
>NW_015151051.1:311790-315577 GCF_000732505.1 Cyprinodon variegatus
TGTCGTCAGAAAGATGCACATGCTGTAAACTTCAGGTTTTTTAATTATAAAAGTTTGCATAGTTAGAAAATAAGTGTTTTCCAGTCATCCATCTTCTATTGAGGTTAAATAATAAATCGGCGTGACTCATATCTAAATATTTCAGAAACTCCTTTGATCGCTGACGTAGAGCGTCCTTCGTTCTTAACTTAGAGCAGCAGATAAAGGAGCAGGACCTCAACCATCTGTGGAAATTCCACATCATGGTGATCATCCTCTTTTATCAGAACGTCTGACTTTTTTCCCCTGATGGTCCAAAGCTGCTCTGACACACATCAGCTGCCGTTAGCAGCAATCCCTTACGTCCGCTTTCCTCCCTTCGTTTCAGAGACATTCCTCAATTAGACTCTGACTTGTGGATTTAAATACTGTGCAGGTCAATAAAACGCTAACAGGATGTTAAGATTGATTAGTTTAATGTAACATGAGGTCACTGATGAAGGATGACTCATTAGACTGAAGCAGGTCATGCAAAACAATCTGATTTCATTTATTTATTACATAAAGTCATGTGCGGAGGATTAAATTTGTTACTCTGGTGTATGGAGATAATTTTGTTCCATTATTTTTGCACGCAAAGACGTGTTTTGTAAATGGGAGTTTGAAGCTAAATGTAATTCATAAAAAAAAAAAAAGAAAGAAAAGAAAAACGTATTAATCAAAAAAGTAAAAAAAGGTTTTTAGAGTAACTTTGTAATTTTTTGAGAATGACTTTTTTCATATTTTACTTTTCAGAAATTTTGGAACTTTGTTTTTCAAATTTCTCTTTTTCAGACAGATTTTTAAAATAGTCCGTACGTTGCGTTCAATGGTGTCACGTAAATCAGCGGTTCGACCCGGCTCTGGTGTTCCCACAGCATCCCAATCGGAGCAGAATAATTGTCTTGAAGCCAAAAAAAAGCCCAACAGATTTTGCTTTCACAAGTGTAGCAGTACGGCTATCGCCATAGTGATCCGCTTGATTCATGCATATAAATAGCTTTATTATAATTATGCAGGGAGTTTTACAGATTATATGGACAATGCAATGTAGGTAGAACAGGAAAGGAAAAACAGAAAAAAGGTGAAAAGATGAAAGAAAGAGGAGATAAAAGGGAGATAATGATAAAATGTCATTCTGCTTCATCACCTGCAGAGAGATGGAAAAAGAATAGCACAGCCAACAGATATATTATAAGAGATACAGTAAAGTAACACCTAGATACTATCGCTGAAGTATAAGTAGTATTATTTAATCTGACATGTACTCTGTGTTACCTGAAGGTCCGAATATGGGCTTTCTGTGTGGAAGTGAATCTCTGAGTACCTGGAACCAAACACCTGTAGTCGTTAGTCAGAGGGCACTTCTGCATGTAAAGTTTATCCTTAGGAAAAATGCTCAATAGTGGTTGTGAAGAGCCAAAGACACGCCCCCCCGCAGAGCACCGAGGCGAGTGCCGGGAGACCCAAAGCCCCAGACGCCCAAAGGGACCTCAAGAGCAAAGGCGATTTTAACGAGGGTCGCTTGCCGAGTCGTTTGACCCGAGTAGACTCGGTGAGCTGTTCCCACAATTGTTCCCAGGTTAAACTGGTTTTTTCCCCCTAGTGGGAAACAGGTATTAGAGGCCAGGTTTGCTGTTAAAGCAGATCGGTCATTTATCATTTTGCCACATTTCTTAACTTTGAGATTTTTCATTCTGAGCTCCTTTTTATTTATTGCATAAAATCCAGAATAAATATACCAAAATAAGAAAGGAAAAGTGACATTTTTGACGTGTTTTTGTCACTTTTGCAAAGCGTTAAACAGATTCTCTCATTCCAACCTTTCTGTCGCTTCTTCCTGATAAAGAGCTAAAAATGAACTTGAACCATCGCCTCCTTCCTTTGACTGTCTGCTCTCTTTATATTCCTCCTAATCTGGACAAAAAACAACTCGTCATCTGGTTTGAGTCAATAGTCATTGTCAGAAATGAAGGGAAGGTCTCGCTGATAGATTAGTGGGATTATCAGCTGGATTATGGCTTTAAGATAAAAGCAGCAGGTTGTCTGTTAGGACTGTTTCTCTCCAGGCTGAAGCAATGAAGGCTGTTTAGCATAAATCGGTGTGAAAACTGGAAAACTTCTGGTTTCATTTCTCCTCACAGGATCATTGCTGAAATCGGCCTTATCAGTTTTCTAAAGAATCTGTTTTAGATTAAAGGTCATTTAAAGCAGATCAAGTCAAACTTAAGTTAACGATCATTATGATATCATGCTGGTAGCAGCTAACTGATTAATACGTAAATAACAAATTAAAAACCCATGTAAGAACGGTCAACAAAATTAAAAATCAAAAAACGATTAGAAATAATCGATTTTATTAAATAAAATTCTATTTATTTTGCTTCAGTAGTTTAGAAGCCTAATTGTTGGAGGTGGATTCATCAGCAGCCGTTCCAACAAATAAACGCTAAAACTCAGCTGAAGACAGTGAAGTCAGTTTCTGATTGACGATATGTGGTCACAGTTTGATAACTGGACTATGGAGTAATTTTTTTCCATCATTATTGCTATAAAGAACATGTTTTGTAAAAACTAACAAAAGAATGTATTTATATAAATGGACATTTCAAATAGTGCAATCCAGAAATTAAACTTTGGAAATCAAATAGGAAGAAAATTTAGACATTTTCATTTTTTTTTTATTTTAGATATTTAAATTTTATTTACAGATTTGATATTTTCTTTTTTTTAATTTATTTTTTTCAGATTACGGTAACTTTTTAATAAAAGCATTCTCTTAAGAATTTTGTTAGACCAATAAAAACATGTTGCTAACTTCCATGTTGACAAATAGAAATTCTACTTGCTCCAAGAAGTGAAGAGAATCTGATCTGTAAAACACAATCTAAGAATTGAAAATCTGTAAATAAAAAAAGACAAATTTCTGAAAGATATGAAAAAGCTAAGAAAAAAGCTTTTTATTAAGACATTTTCACTTTGGATTCCATTTTCTTTTTTTTTTTTCATTTATACAAAATAATGGAACAAACTTCACTCCATACATTTACAGAAAATGTCGTAAATTGTGGTCAAACCCTGCAGTTGAATCATTTCCAATCATCCAGCCATGAAGACAGGAAGGGTTGGATGTTTTTCTCCAGGAGCCTGAAAAAATATCAGCTTTAACCGAGTTATTTAAAGTTTAACTTGATGACTGATCTCACTGCTAATCATCACACATTCACTCACTATAGCAATGTTCATGTTCTTATGCAGTCTGACCAACTTCTAAACAGTCAGACTGCCAACAAGGAATTCAGTCTTAGAAAAGACTTGGAAACAAGTTGGAAATTATTTTGGAAATCTAATAAAAAAAAAATATTACTAATAATTATATTTATTTAAATGACTCAGGTTAAACAGTGAGGCATTACAGGTTGATTTCACACAGACGGAGCCTTTTATTGATGTTCATTGTCATAATTAACCATTTATTGCTAATTAAAGAAACAACATTTATGATAAGATTTTTATATCAGATCTGTAAAAAAACAAACTTGTTTAATACAGAAATTGCACTAAAGCTAATTATCGAAGCTTTAACTGGCGTTCTCGTTTTTTGTTGTTAAAGTTGTTCTAATTATAATTTTTTTTATTCCTGTTTTCTGTTCTTTATGCATTTGGATTTTGTTATAATCACTTAAATCATTGCAAAGAATATTCTGTGTGAAAATGAGGCCAAGTGGAGGAGCATGGAGGCTAAATGATGTCATTTAACTGATGATGA
>NW_015151051.1:317055-318357 GCF_000732505.1 Cyprinodon variegatus
TAAAAATTATTGATCAAAAGCGAAGATTGAGCCAGAAATGAAACGAGAAGCTTATAGATGTTCAGGCTGAATGTTCAAACTGGTAATATCAGGAAGTCATGTTCCAGTTAAACGTTAGAAATAGGTTATGAGTCTGGCTGCGCGCCTCACAGCTTGTCACTCCAAACATGTCACAGAAATAAAAAAGACCCTGAGGAAATGATGTCGCCAAACTAGGCCAGCAAACCGTAAGCATAAGGCAGAAAAAGTCCCGTTTTCAGCAGGGAAGGGGCTTGAATTGAGATGGGACAGCTGTGCTTCAGTCCCGCAGGTCTGAGGGGCGGCGACTCACAGGAAATACCTTTCATTCTACTCACAAAGTGCCACAGGAAGCGTTGGATGCTTAAAGCCAGCGGCGTTGGCCGAGCGACGGCGTCCGGGCCTCAATGAGTCGCCTGCATGTCCTTCCTGATAAACTGGGACAGACGTGAAGACGGGCAGCGCAGGTCCTCCACCAAGGGCAAACCCTGACAGGATATTTATAGATACCACACGGGTCCAATAACAAAGTACAAATACTTTAGTAGAAATATTATCTATAGTTTACTGGAGGAATTATTTTCTAGACAACTTTTACCTTCGCTGGAAAAACAATCTAGAAATCAGTAAAAATGTCTTTAATGAAGTGTAATTACCCTTAATTTGAGCAGGTTAATGAGATAATTTGCCAATTAAATGAATATTTTTACTCTTAGAATAAGATAATTAGATAATATGTACTTCTATCGACAAAATGTCTTTTTTTTTACTTCCTAACTCCAAGAACAAATGCACTTATTTAAGAAACACTTATCTAGATTTAGATTTTTTCCACTGTTTCTACTCCTTACATTTAGAAAAATATTCTCGTTAGTTTTTTTTTTTATTTAAGCTCATTTTCATTCTGGCCTGTTGGTATTTAAAAAGCAAACAAAAAAAAACACCAAAATAATTAGTTTCAACCAGACAATTAATTTCTTTGTGGTTGGACTCGGTGCTGCCCCAACCTGTTACCATTATTTATAAAACTAATAAAATAAAGTCTAAGGAAGTTATCGTCCAGAATTGTAGAAAAATGTTCCTTTAATAAGGTAGAGCAGTAAAGCTTCTCTCCTTAACAGTTTTTCCTGCATTATTTTTTACTTTTATACTTTAAGTAGTTTTAAAAATGGTCATTTTACACTTTTACTGGAGTAAAAAGGCGAAGTTGATCCTCTAACTTCTATAAAAGTGTTTTCAAACAGCAGGATTGATATTTCTACTGGAGTAACACACATTAGTAAT
>NW_015151051.1:320662-321942 GCF_000732505.1 Cyprinodon variegatus
GCTTCCTCTGTTGTCGTCTTGATGCTGTTGTCCTTGTGTTGTGGGTTTTGTAGTTTTTACTTTAGTGTCGAGGCTTATGAGGTCATGTTCTGGCCTTTGGGGTCTTGTTAACCCTTCCAGTACTACTATTATGATACGTGGTAAGATAAGAAGCTGTGTCACAGCAGCATAAATGAAAAGCTGTGAAGAAGCCAAACGATCTGGTTGAACAGAAAGATCTAAATCAGGGAAAGTTCTCAACTAATCTACTTCATTCTGATATCTAGAAAAATGATCCCAACTAAGAAAGACCTGATTACGTCAGAAAAGCCAAATACTCCTAGAAATATCTGTGCCTTTGTTGTAAAGAAAAATTGTAGTCTGAATAGTTGGAAATGATCTCAGTGCTCATTATCTTTCAGCACACTGTGATAGTGCTTATTGTTGTTGTCCACACCCTGCCAGCTGAAATGTCCTCTGTGGAGACGTCGTCTTTAGGCCCAGTTCTCCGACGTAGAGTCCAGCAGAAGCTCAGTGGGTTTAGATGCAGACACGTCGTTTATCAGCCTCAAAGTTAAGACATCAGACAAGAAAACCCAAACATGGCCCCTGCACACAATCCCTCTCACAACAGGAATCCCCTCGCAATAAAATATGATGAACGGTCAGTAGCTCAGCGTTCAGGCAGGCCAAATGTAACCGCAGTGCTGGCTGTTCAGACGCAGGGTTCCCTGCCGCATTCAAGCGTCCATATTTGGTGTGCGTGTGGTCAGGACACCCCACAAAATGACTATGTTACATTACAGCATGAGACAATGAGACACCAGGCCTGACCATAAACATGGCTTATGACAGCATGGAAATAGATTTCTGGAATTCCTGAAGGGTGAGGAAATACCTCAACTGGGGACATTGCTGAGTACAGTAAAAAAAAACAAAAAAACCTGGAGGTTAGTTCATTTTCTGCTAAAGTGTTTAAACTTATTATCAGCTAGAAGTCAAAGGTTAATATAGCTTTTAAATGCCCCTAATTGTTTTGGTTATAATGCCCAAATCAAAGAACTTTTTTTCACCTGGCTTGTTTCCGTGATAAATAAACGCTAAAACAGAAATGTGTTTTAAAAAGTGAAACATTAACTTGATTATGGCTTTATAAAGCTTAGCTTACGAGTCTTTTTGTAACTGGAAACACAAAGTTATTGGTATACATTTCTGATGGTTTTATTTGAGATGAAGGAATCAATCTTTAACTGCTGCTCTTTGACATTGAAATGAGTCATTTGAGATGATCAACAGGTCTC
>NW_015151051.1:324430-325845 GCF_000732505.1 Cyprinodon variegatus
AAACTCTAAAAATAAATCACTATAAGTCTAACATTTCTTTTATGATATATTTAACCAGAGAAATTTTAATATTAGTCACAACAGCTGATATTTTTCCAATGGGAAAGCAGCTGAAAGATGCCTCTGTATAAACCAGTATCTGCATGTAACAAAGTGGGCCCTATTAACCGGCCCAGCTGGAGCTCTTTGGGCCAGACAGTAAATTAAACCGGTTTATTCTGCTTTGTAGCTGTAAAAACGAAACAAAAACACATGCAAAACAAAGTTTTTCCCATAAACCTTTGCATCCTCAGAAAGGTGTGCGTAGGAGAGGAGAAGAGAAGATCATTTGAGATGCTTCAGTGAGTCAGCAGTAGGTCAGAGGCAGACGGGGAGGGGGGAACAGGAAGCTTTACTCTGTCAGGATGGAGGGAATCAGGGAGGCTTCATTTACACAAGACATCACCTCATAACTTTTCCTCTCCTCATCTGAACAAGCTGCTCTGTATGTTAAGTTTCATTTTGACCCACCGGTTAGACGGTATCATCCCGTGGTGCTTTAACAGGAAATGACTCATCTAACCTCTGGATTAAGATAAGCTATTATTCTAAAAGTAAAATGAATTAATTGTCTCAGTGGGTGGTGAAGAATGCTCCAGAAATAACTGCTTCTCATCAAGAAAAACAAATCCTCAGACTCCAGGGAAAAATCTCCTGTTACAAGCTATAGATGTATTATTACTAGATTAAAAGGAGGTTTAATCAGTGGAAAAGTTGGCTTGTAAAAATGGTTACTGCTCTGATTAATCTTCTAATGGAGGCAGCCAAACGCCATCAGTCCAGCAGCAAACACAGGCCTTAAAAGTAAAAAAGAAACAGTGAGCTGATGGTCTGATTAATTATTGGGATCAGGTTTAAAAATGACCAAAGTAACTATGAAAATATTCCGTAAAGGATCCAACTGCTGCTGCACTTCATTTCCCAATCAAGTCACATGTTCATTAACTGGTAAACAAATTAGATTGAAAGTATCGTGAATTGACCAGTTTTTTATTTATTTATTCTAGCTTTTATTGTCATTCCACTGTCAGCAGTAAAGAGCAACGAAATTCCCTCCCTGCATTTAACCCATCCCCTTGGGGAGCAGTGGGCTGCCATTGTGCGGCGCTCTGGGAGCAGTGAGGGGTTAAAATCTGTGGGAGTGGGGCTTGGCGCTCTATCCCCTAATCACTAGGCCGCCACTCCGACCGGCGGGCAAAGTTTTAGTGAAGGAGGCCATTTAGACGAGCTTTTCTAATCTAAAGTGAAGACAGAGAAAAAGGAGGAGATGCAGGATGCTCTAAGGTCAATAAAATGGATGCAGACGGCTTAAAGGAATAGTACACCCAAAACATGATTAGCCTTCATTTTCTACTCACCCCCATGCTGAACAACAC
>NW_015151051.1:326838-327985 GCF_000732505.1 Cyprinodon variegatus
GTGTTGTTCAGCATGGGGGTGAGTAGAAAATGAAGGCTAATCATGTTTTGGGTGTACTATTCCTTTAATGTCTTCATGTGAATTTGGACTCGATGGCTCCGAGAATCATTTTAACGATCGTTCGTGAGAAAACTGGAGATACATCGAGATTATTCGCGTTATATTTATTTACATTTATAACTGAGTGACATCAGATTTGAGAACAGTCTACAACCCCAAAGTGACAAAAATTAGACACCACACATTTTCACTGCTGGTGAAAGTAATACTGGATGTGAATGTTAGTAGAAATGCTTAATAGGCTTTATTCAATTCTATTGTTTTAACTGAAGAAAAATACAACCAAAAAATTAAACATTGAAAACTTCTTGATAAAAAAAAGTAGGTTTTAAGAGTGACTCCTTTTTTCTCTTCCATTTTTTTTTTAAATTTTTTTGAAAACCCAATGTTTTTCTTTTTAAACTTTTCAGTTTTGTATTACATATATATTTTATTTTTTTACTTTTTCAGAATATATTTAATGAATTGATTTCTTTTTAAATGATCAAATTCGCTTCACTTCAAGCCCAATAAGAACATTGTTGCTAACGTCAATGCAAACCAATAGAGAATGAGTCTTTGCTCACATTAGAGAAAATCCTGCCCACAGAAATGAAAATAACGTGATCCATGAAATGTTAAACAAAAATCTGGAACAAACTGAAAAATAATAAATAAAAAAATATAAAAATGCAAATTTGCTCTCAAAACCTTTTTATTTTTCAAATAACTACTTTTTTCAGATTCTTCTCAGATTTTTATTCACAAAACGTGCTAATTGCTTAAAACAATAATGGAGCAAAGTTCACTCCATACATTCATGCGTCATTGTTTTTTTATCTATTTATTTTTTTATTTTTTTATTTATTCATCCATTTCATTGAATACAAAAAAAAAACAGCCAATCAAATTTTTGATATACTAAAAAATAAAAAATACACCTCCATCCATACATACCTACATATCCATCTGTATACATTACATACATATATACACACAGACATACTACATATGTATTTCAATTTTTTTTTAAAACAAATGAAATAAAAGGCACCAGAAAGAAGAAAAAAATCTTATAATATCTGCCCCTTTTTTCTCAGCTCTGAAA
>NW_015151051.1:329323-330181 GCF_000732505.1 Cyprinodon variegatus
TGGAATCATTTCAGATTTAAAGAACTTTCAGAAGGTTGTATTCTGAATATTAGCGGACTTTTCCTTTAATAACCACAGCTTACACACTACCCCCCCACCCCCTATCCCAGTTTGCTAGTTCTCGTCATGCCTATGGAGCCTATTTATTGGAACTTGGGTGTTTTTAACATTCCAAACAGAAGTTTAGTCCAGTCCTATACAGAGAATAAAGAACATAGGTGAACATCAAAGAAAGACGTCTTTGATAGAAAAACCAAATATTCTTGGAATATTTGTTGGGAACTAAGTCATCATCAGGAGTTTTCCATGCTTTAGATGTGTCAGTCTTTCTGTGGGCACTGTTGGTGAGCCCAGAGAGTGTGGGTTCTGTTGACCATTGCTGACTGTACCAACCACGGTAGGTGGCAGGTCAACATGTTTTTATTGCTGGAATACCCCATAAGACTGACGAGAGACTCAGCAAAAACATTTCTCCTCAGCGTGGTAACAGGGTCTCCTTACGCAACTGTTGTTTTAGCTGTTAGGAGATGCATAATGATGTTTGGATAGCTTCCACTAACAGCGTCTTTGTGGAACATGTCAGCGTATCTCTGCCTGTTATCAAAATAAGGTCAGTTTTGTTAACCTTTTATCTTTTCCTCTTTGTTTTGGGACTAAAGAATAAACTGGAAGTATGAAAGCTGAAAGGTTTAAATACAATAAATGGCTTCGATCAGAAAAGAGGTTTAGATTTCTGTGCTGAAAATCAACCTGCTATCCCTTCTGTCATGGTGTCTCTAAAACTAGTGTTGCGCCGATGCCATTTTTTGGCCCCGATACCGATACCTGGCTGTGCAGTATCGGCCGATACCGATACCT
>NW_015151051.1:332302-332967 GCF_000732505.1 Cyprinodon variegatus
GAATAAACTTATGGCTCTCAAAATGGTATCGGTGCCCTATTTGTTGGTACTCGCCGATACCGATACCGCCATTTTAGGGCAGTATCGGGGCCCCGTCCGATACTGGTATCGGTGGCACACTATCTAAAACCCACATTGGATGCCATTTTTTCACCTGAGCAATGCATGCTGGGTTGATGACGAGGTAAGGGCTGTTTCTCAATTCACAAAAACGTGCGTAAAGAACGGACTCTGTCCTCACCATCCAGGCTCGGATGGGTTATCTGTGATAGTGGGCATTTTCCCGGTTGGCCGGTCTTAATCTCAGCGTGTGAGGGTCGGCCCTCCTTCAATCATAGCGGCTCCAACACTCCCTCTCCGGCTGAAGCTCCTACCTGTGACAGTAAATAACTGAAGGGGCTCAGGAAGTAATCCAATGTTAACTTGTCATGCACATCACCACTGTGAACTTTACAAACGTGTGGGCTGTCCAGCATTAGAGACTCGTAGACTAACTCACTGGTATATGATGATTTATAAGGGTATTCTGCGTCTGCTCCCCTCATACCTCTGTGAGTACCGTAAATTCAACCAAGAGCGGCTGGACTGTATTCTCTACGTTCTCAAGAGTCTTTGCTTCTGTCTGTACCTGATGTCCGCACTGAAGCTGGAAAGACAGCTTTTCA
>NW_015151051.1:333003-336411 GCF_000732505.1 Cyprinodon variegatus
GTAGACCTAGTATGTGTGAGAGGGTGTCTGGCTGGAGCAGGCGGGCTAACGTTAGCCCCGGCTGCTGCAATAATGAGTTCCATGTAGTTTATTGTCCTACTCCAGTTGACAGTACTACACAAATAACCTCCATCTTAGCTGCTAGCAACTAAATAGAAAATATATATATATTTTTTTTTACGGTACTAGTGGCTCATTCTTTGGACAGTGGGCCCGCAGCACCACCAGTTCTGACATTTGAGCTATAAGAAATCCCACCATGCTCTTCATTTAATGTCCCTCTCTACTTCCTCTGTACCTTAACAGCAAAACAAAGCAGGGATTTAATTTTCTGCTTGTTAATCTGCGTCTTTTACTTCTGCAGCTGGCTCACTTCATCTCTGTAGGATTTGAGCTGTAATCTGAGTATCATTAGGTGCAGTAAACACCTGGAAAACAGATAGAAATGTGGTAAAACCTCAAATAGAAAGTCCAAAGGAAAAGAGCAGAACAATGTTTATTCTAACTGCCGCTGGATGGGTGTTAGATGGTTTTGTAGGGGAAGTCAGCTGGATGGGTTTACTCTTTAAACAGCATGTGACTTCCCTCTGCGCCTGCCTGTTGTTGCGTTTGAAAATAGCTCTTTACCGGTTTGGAGGGTTGTGATTTATGCCTTGGTGAGCTGTGATCTTCCGGACAGTGTTGCACAAAACTGTGGCAAACCGCACAAGTAAAAGCCCATGGAAATATAGCAGAGGCAGCAATCCATCCACTCCATCAAATCCAGACACATCATGTCTGTTTTATATCTTGGATTTTATAGTAAAGCTACATTTTTAGACTTTTCCCTAATTCAATATGTTTTCTGGAAACTGGATGTAAAGCAATAAAGGAGGGTAGAAAAAATGCTGCAGGGAGGTTTTCTTGGAAATGACATGATTAAAGATGGTTGGCTGCAGCAGAGGGATGGCAGCAACTGTCAACAGTGGGTTAGTGTGACCTTCGATCTTTTGTTTGTGTGAACACACGGCAAGAGCTTTGGAAAAAGCCCATTAACCTTGGGTTAATATTTTTCTTCCTGTGCTTGGATAGTTGTCACCAGCATCACAGGTGCAGATGGGGATCTGTGATTGTTTTTACCATCTAAGCTCCGCGGCTGAAAGGACTGAGTGGATAATTCCACTCCCTCCATGGATCATGGGAGTGGGAATTCAAAACTGTTTTTTTTTGTCGAGCCTTAATATAGTCTGGAAAGTGGGAAAGAGATTTCACTCTTTCCTATTTGACGGAGAAGAAATGTGGCATTGTGGCCTTTCCAGGGCCATCTCGCCGAAGGGCCCAGCTGTTCTTTCTCTTTAGAAAAACAAAGATATGCTGTTGAGTGATTAGCACTAATAAGTGCTGCTCAGATTCCTGTTAAAGCCAGTTTTCAGGAAAACATGCATCTCAGGTCTACTCCAATGGACTATCAGGTGATTATCTCCAGCAGTCTTTGGGTCAAAGGCGGGCGAATCACCAAGAACAGCAAATATAACCGTGCACACGCACCTAAGAACAAATTAGGGTTGCTGATGAATCGCTGGAAACCGGAGTATCCTGAGAAAGTACCCAGTTGCACTAAGACCCTCGGCCAGGATTCAAACCCAGAACCTCCCTTCTACAGGGCAACAGTGCTACAAACCGTTCAACAATGCGTTTCTGGAGAATTTTAAGCTAGATGGACATTAGTGAGGCAGTAATGGTGACCTGGCAACTTCTCTGACTTCCCCCAGAGGATCTGGAGGAGGTTTTCTGGAGGTCTAGGTGTCTCTCCCAGGTCTGCTGCCCCTACAACCTGATCCCAAAGCAAAAGACTGACTGTGTCTACAATGAAGCGAAGGTTTATGCTTTTTTTTACCAGAAATATCAAGTAAATCCCAATTAGTTCAGTACCGGCAGGTAAAGAATGGACATACAGAAAGTGTCAAAATCCAGAAATCTGAAACATTGACCGAGTACAAAGAACTGCAACACATTATTAGTTTGGTAGTTTTGACCGCAGATGATTTCCAAACCTCTTTGCATTGAAGGTGCAAACGAGACGTTTGGTATTTTCTTAATATCAAAAACGACTCCAAAGTGACTTAAATCAGTTTTACTCTCAAAAGTCTCCACAATCTTTTAAAAAGATTCTTAAGAACATTAGCCGTTTTTAAAGTGGTCTTAATCTTGTTTAATTCATCTGTCTGTCCATCCAAACATACATGCATCCATCAGTCAGCTTATCCTCTATGAAATGTAACAAACTGGGATGTTTGTGCACCACTAGACTCTTTAATATTAGGAATTAAGTCGATGTTTTTGTCTTTTAAACACAAAATAAGATCGAATGACCAAGCCATGACTTGACCACCAGGGAATGCCACTGACCGCCTCCTTTGCTTCTCCATTAACACCCTGTTTTTGTCAGAAAGCATCCACCCTGGAACCTTCCATGCTCCAGGACTTACATGTGTTTTCCAGACAGCTGGCTGCTGCATGAAAAGGCACAGGAACAGACTCTAATAGAAGACATATGAGCTCAAATTCCACAACACTAACTACCGAGACACATTAGGTAGCTTTTACTACTAGCATGTCTTGACTCAACGGTATGTGCTGCTGTTTTGGTGTGGGTGTTAGCCCTGTGGGTTACTATGACAACCTATAAATGTCTTTTACGGAGATGTATACAGGAATCTGAGTCATAGGCGTTGCTCTTACGGTAGCTCTGACGTATTGCTTTGAGCTCAGGAACATGTCACTTTTGTCTTTTAAAGTTGTGAGAAGTTAAAGCCATCAACTAAATGTGTCGCTGAAGTGTGGGAGTTTTAAATTGCCCCAAAAAATGACAGAACCAACATTTATACAGCTTGTCCCTCCATCAGGTGTATGAATTGAGCCACTTTAAAGGGAGTTGCATCATAAACACCACTTGTCTCTTGCAGCCCTCTTAATCCCTGACTGTGTTTGATGTGGGATGTTCGTCTTTGGTGTCTCTGCCGACGGAAACTTGAAAAGGCTTCTGGGTCGGGGTTCTCCTTCTCTCGCCGTCTGCCTTAACCATCAGGCCTCATGTCTCCCCCTTGATGTGGCAGGTTTGATAGGCAACAATAAAAATTAAGAGATCATAAAGGCAAAATGGAAGCACCATGTGTTTGGGTTTATCGTCCAAGGTGTTCCCGCTGCGCCGAAACTAAAGAACCAAAGTCTGTTCTATGAGCTTACCAGCTGAAATTTTAAGGTTTAGATTAAATTTTCTTGGATTCTGTTCTAACATTATTCAACTCCTTTAAAAGTTGTTTCTTTTTTTATTTTATGAAAGAAAATACACATGAATTGGCTAAATGAAGTCCACTAATATGTGTTTGATATTTTATCCTAAGCATGGCCTTATTGTTTAGTGCCATG
>NW_015151051.1:336749-340368 GCF_000732505.1 Cyprinodon variegatus
TATACTCTCCCTGTTCAGCTCCTCAGTGCTGGTTCCTCGTCTTCCCCTGGTTCCTCATGTTTCCCTGATGTCCCCTAGATCCTGGCTTTCTATATTTGCTGTTTTGGATTTATGCCTTATTAAACCTGCAAGACTCACCTCTGCTTCATAGTCTCTGAATTTAGGTCCTCAGAAACGTCCACCAAACCGTGACAGTGTGTGGAAAACATTTTTTTTTCCAACACTCCTTAGATTGAATTAAAATAAAATGTAACTTTTTAACATGAAAACCCACTAAGCACTTATTGTAGTGTCTCTTCTTTCTGTCCTCAAACCAACCAGCGTAACCAATGTGTGATTCATCTATCTAGTTGGTTTTGCTCAATGATTTGCGTTACTGCAATAAAATAACTTTTTAATGACTCCAATTGATCATGTATGAATCATCAATATTTGATTTTCCACCTGAAATATTACAAGAGCCATTACACGTCTGCTCATTGTCTAGGATCTTCTCCTATAGTTGTCTCATGATGTGTTCACTCCCAATGCTGTTTTCCACACATAGACACATTATTTTACATGGTATCCCTATAAAGAGGGCAGTTTAGAAGCTTTTAAGGAGAAAATTGTGATTTTATCTATGTGAAAATCATGTTCTTGGCCATGAAAGCCAAAGATATATCAATGAAAGACGCAAAGCGAAAAAGACTGGAGTTGAAAAATCTAAACTTTTGTGTATTTTTGATTAGATGCGGCTCTCTGCCCTGCAGACGTCTCTGATCTACCGCTGCCCTCCTTTCATCTATCACTGTTAGCCTACAGAGCAAACATCATCCAGCTTCTGTCTCTACTTGGTAGACAGTCCTATCTCTAGGTAGACACAGGTACTCTCTGTCGATCTACCGCTATCCCCCCTCAATATCCCGCTGCTAGTGAGGCATGGCTGCCTCTGCCCCGCACTGAGGAACTCTTTGCCAGGGTACTTGCCATGATCTCCTGCTGCTACTCTCTGAGCTCCAGAACTCAACCTCACCTCTGTTTTCGGAGCAATCTTGTAGGATAGTTATGGCTCCCAGTCAGACGGAAGTACGGCTGAAAGCGAAAGTCATCCAGGAGCTCATGGTTCTCTTCAAACTGGTTCCATCTTTGGAGAATCTGGTGAACCCAGGGATGTTGACGTAGGTGGCTTCGTTTAAGTTTTCCAAAGTAAAACTTAAAACACTGCGACTCGCTGCGTAAAATTCAGGTCCGCCATGCTGAGGTGGAACCAGTGAGCTAACAAATTGCAGATGATATATCAGGCTAGCGGTAGCTCACGAAAGTGCCGATTGTTTTCCCTCAGGTTTCCCCTCGAGTCTGAAGGCATATTACATGACAAATGCTTCTATTTAGATGACGTTTTTTATGCAATGAAAACAGCTTTTCATGATTTGAATATTACTCGGCATTATGATTCGCCAACAGTCCTGAGCAGAGTGCTAGTATTTGTTTGACTCTCCTATAGCAAAATGTGGAAATCCATTCAAAAGGAGGGATCCCTGATGAATGTCTTTCCCTGAAGTAATCTCTCCTCCACCGTATGATCCTCAGCCACTTTTACTCAAAATTTGTCTAAAAAGGAAACCCAGACTGTTGAAGTATCCTTCCATATAATTAGCTTCTTCATGATGTGACTTCTTGACATCTCTGCCACACTGGATGCCTTTTGCAGATTTCTCTTCTGGGAACAAAAGGCTGAGGGGGTGCACATGCGGCCCAGATGAAAGCGGATTGGTCGCATCTGAGGACCACCGCTCGCCAAGTTTCCTCGAAACAGAGGAAAGTTGTTTAGTTGAACAGGCTCATTAAATATATCAGTTACTGTAAAATGAAGATTGTTCCCATAAAATCGACTCCCCCATGTCTGACGGGAAGAATAGAGCTAAAATGCATATGAGAGAAAAAACATCTTACAGTTCTGTTCTGTGGCTTGAAGCCTTTTACATCTGTTTAAATACCAGTATGAATAAAAAGGTTAATCGATATGGAAAAGCAACAGTTTCTTTAGCTTTAGTGGGGCTGTATTTGGAGGTTTTGGTGGGATCCTATTCATGTTCCTTTTTGGATTGGAAGAATTTCCTGATGTTACCTTATAAGGACGGAGCTGTCAGAGGAAGTTCTATATTTAAATAAAGACAGGAAGACATGACTGACAAGCTGAACAATGTGACTGACTGGATAGAACATGTTCTCTGGCCGCTCTGCAGAAGATGATAAACACTCATAATGTTAGACTGAAACTCGCCCGCACCCCCCTCCGTCAAATATTGAATTATTACTGAAACAGATATTTCTGTGGTCAGTAAAAACAATAACACGGGGCACGTCTCCGTCTGCTTGAGGATGTGGTCGTCTCACCTCGACGCGTCTGCCGTCATCGCCATGATGATGGGAATGACTGGAAAGATGGTGTCCAGACCCTGGGCAGCTTCTGCCCCTTCCTCCTAAAACACCCTCTGCTAAACACTTCTCACATACGTGTTGAACCTCAGGCCTGGTATCATGCGTCATGTGACGCACACGTTACAAAGGTGTGCAGAACATGATGTATACTTATGGACTTCATACCTTTTTATTACTGAAACAAAAAAATATATATATACTATATATATATATTTATATTATAAGTTACACTGTTTTATTTCCAGTTGATTGGGAGAGGAAGACAAATTTTGGGGGATTCCAAATATTCTTATCATGCAAACAGCCCGGCTCCTGGGATGGGCCTCTTTGGTTATTATGCGGGAAGGACCTACGTCGAATGTGGCGTCCCTGCGTTGTAAAGAAACACGGCCATTTTTAGAGGTGATTTGAGGCAGAACTCCATCATTCCTGCTCAGTCATAATATATCTGATCCCTGTTACAGGTTACCTGATCTTCTTAATACAAAATCACATGTATACATGTATAGCATTGCTACTTTCATGAGAACTGCAACACTGCTGGTTTTGTAAACTCCACTTCCTCAACAATTCTTACATCTCAATTCAACATTTCATACATCTCCTCAGTTTGCATATTCCCCAGGATTTAAATAATGCTTCTTAGTGGCAGCCTTCTGTCCTCTCTAGTTTCCTGTACTTGACAAGCGCTGATGGAGAAGTTTAGAGAGTTACTACGTGATGACAGCTTGCTATCCCAGCACATGTGGTCACATCTTGTCAGTATAAGTGGCTCTCACACCCTCAAGCACCTCAGTCAGTTGAAGGCCTAAAACAACTTGGCAACAGGATAACAATGTGTGGCCCTGTGTTCTGACAGGGAGGGGTGTGCATGAAATGATTTCATATTCCTTTCCTTGTTTGAATGTCTGTTCTTAAATTTCTTCTCGAGGTCTATTCTTAGTTTTCTTATACTCTTGTGACAATACCACTTCACTATCTTTCATTCAGAGCAATAGTGCATTTACTAGAAGTTTGTTCTACCATTTGGCTCTTCCATTAGGTTTTACCATAATGTTATGTCCTACCATAAGTAAGCATTACCATTAAGCTTTACCATTAAGCTCTTCCTTTAGATCCTACAGTCAGGTTTTACCTTTGAGTTCTACTGTTAGGCTTTCCCATTAGGTTCTACCATTAGGTTCTACCATTAGGT
>NW_015151051.1:341512-345686 GCF_000732505.1 Cyprinodon variegatus
TACCATTAGGCTTTGCCATTAGGCTTTACCATTAGGCTTTACCATTAGGCTTTACCATAAGGTTCTAGCATTAGGCACTACCATTAGGCTTTGCCATTAGGCTTTACCATTAGGCTTTACCATTAGGCTTTACCATAAGGTTCTACCATTAGGCTCTGCCTTAGGCTCTACCATTAGGCTCTACCATTAGGCTCTACCTTTAGGTTTTACTATTAGGCTCTACTGGTATTAGCTATTAGGTTCTACAATTAGGCTTTAGGCTATGTCTGATTTGTTTTTCTGTTCGGGACTAGAGACCTTCCTATACCTATGAAGAAAGTGTATTTACTTTAGAAATATTTTACATTTCATTTATATCTTAGACACAATCATTTTAAATAGCTTTAATGTGCATGCTTATTTGTATATGAGTGAACTTGATGTACAAGACGGGATTTAGTAAAAAAAAAAAAAGGGAAATCCATCTTTAGAGGATTTTCCATTTTACAAATTTATAAAAACCAATGAGTCTACAAACTATTTGAAATAGCATGTTTGCGGTCTGTCTGGCCTGTCCAAACCTTCCCAGGGACATGTGGTATTCTGCCCAGCTTCCCAGAACCTTACTTTACAACGTAACATCATTTTCCAAACTCCTCCCCGTACCCGTCTGCGTTAGGTTTAGTGGGGTGGCCTAAAATCCACTCCCTCTCTAAACAATCCAAATTCCAAGCAAAAGAAAAGAGTTTCCGCTTTAGGTTGTGTCTCTATGTGGTGTTTACCACATGTCTGCCTTCCTGAATATTTACAGGACTGAATAAAGTTATGAACCTAACTGTAACATCTGATCTACCTCTCAAGGATCGACAGTCAGAAATTGTTTTCCTTCCTTTTTGGGAAAATGGAGGTCTACAGTATTGATATGACATTTTCCTTCAAAAATAAACATTAAGAAATTAACATATACAGTATCCTGTCAAACCACAGTCTAAAAAAAGATGTAGTGATAAATCCACCTAAACGCTTTTAAAACAACAAATTTTCTTTGTCTTCCTGTTTGTGTATTTTTACCCTCCAGTCCAGCACTATTAAGAAGAAAGCTAATACCATCCATTTTATGCAATTTTAATACATTTTGCTTAAGGAAGAACAGTATAATACGTTGATTGCAGCATAATTAACATTCATTTCTGCTAGCATACCTTTAATTCAAACTATGCCAGATAGCGCACTCTATTAAGCTAGAGAGAATGCTAACTTAAAGAGTAATCCTTAATACATTTGTATTATTGTACTAATTTGGTTTATTTTCTTTGTATGTGTGTATGACATGGGTTATTGCTAACTTGTGGTCTATATTTCATGTTAGAAATATGTTTATTCAGGTATATGTTGGTGTGTTTATTGTTTTCTCCACTTCGTATGACTTTCAAGGTTTTTAGTACATTTTCCAATAATTTACCTGCAGCTGGGTGACAGTGAGTTACTTTAAAAGTGTTCATAGAAACAAAAATAACACCCTTGTTTTACCGTTGGACTACAGTTCATTGATTTAACTCGCAGTACATTTGCGTAAAAATGTGTTTAAGCTCATAACCTAGCTTTATTACTCCAGTTAAGCCGGGTTTACACTGTGCGATTTTTTTTGCCCTTTTCAGTCCGATTCTCGGTTGTGCGAGAATATTTTGATCAGCTGACTTTCAGCCTGATGGTGCGTGGTGTAAAGAGGGTAACGAGGGTCGATCAGCCTCTAACGACCAACTCCCCATCAGGAATCGTAAGGTTGGGAGAAAATCACACATGTTCCCTTGGCCATCGTAAGGTGGTCGTGGGCAAATCGCTCAGTGGGCAAACAAGGATTCTTCTTCTTCCTCTTGGAGGAAAACCCAGCAACATGGCGGGGGTGCAATGAGTGAAATGGAGTTCTTTCTGTCAAACTGACAGACCATAGTAGCCACGTTTGCTCAGCCATGTCTTTGTCCAAATACGTCGTCTCCTTTTCTTTTTAGGGCTTTCAGCACAAAATTGCCCAAATATCTAAGGCAGCGCGTTTCACTCTAGTGAGCTTCATGTTCCTCTGCTACTGGTTTGGCTTCCAGATAGACGAGTCCGAGTAGCGCCATCTCACTGCGGAGCTGAGTCCCACCTGGTTTTTAGACGTACAGTGTGAGCAGGTAGATCGCATCAGAGCGTCGGGTCGCACAGCGAGAGAACAAACATCGTGAGCTGAGAACTTTTAAACCCTGCGGTTTCATCGTACATGTGAGCTGTAGCTGCGAGCAACGATTGAAATAATCGCACAGCGAATTCCCGGCTTTAGCTTCCTACACAGTAAAACATCAAGTTGTTAATTTTAAATTCAGAGGAAGCTGTAAAAATTTCTGTTACCTCCGATGCATATCTTTTTTTTCAATTACTTATATTGTTTTATTTAACCAAAGGGAATTCTAGGAAAATTCCCCAAGTTTTCCATGCATTTAAATTTCCTCATTTTGCTCCTAGAATTAGCTAAGTCCTAATTTAATACATGAATAATAAACAGTGAATAAATAGAAAACCAAATGCTGCATTTCTCTTTGAGAGAGAATTAGTTTCTGATGATGATTTATTCTTTTTTTAAGGGAAAATAATAATGTGTAAATGTATTGCTGTTGTACAAGCAGCTACCGAGGAGGCCAAGATCTGTTGCCTTAGCTGGAAATGGAAAATTAAGCAGGTTTACAATGGAAGTCAAAATTTGTAGACTATGATGTTTTTTTCCCCTTTTTTAAGTAATTTCATGATTTCCTGTCTGCAGATCACAACCCCTTCGTTCCCGGTGGTTGTCAAGATGGGTCATGCTCATGCAGGCATGGGGAAGGTGAGTCCTTATGATTAACTATCATAAACACCCTTACATCCGATTAAAGCCATTTTGTTTACTTTACTGTTAGGAATCCTTATACCTTTCGTTAGATGACCAGTTATGGTAGAAATATTATTGCTAGATGCCTACAGAATGCAGGTCAGAACATAGAAAGGCATCTGAATTGCATAATGGAAATATTAATGGATTAAGGCCTTTTTAAAATGATACTCTGTGTTTCCTTCTGTCTGGAAGCCTTTTAACTCAACCAGAGAAAAACTGAGGTAAACACATTTTCCCAAAGACGTAGAGCTTTCCTTCACACTCATGAGGCTTCAGGAAACAAACCTCAGAAGTTCCTGATTGTACCGACAGACTCTGCCTCTCAGTGAACTGGAAACAGACACTTTGTTCTTGTCTTTCCCAGCTGACTGGTTAAAACATTAAAAGATCACTGCTGTGTTAAAATCCCTGTTATGACTACTGGTTATATAACACCTCGAAGAACAGCACACTAGTGTTTCAGCTACTGAGTTATACAATAGTTTTTAAGAAAAGTTGGAAAAAGCTGTTTTCCATTATTTATTGAAGTTTAAAGAAGGAAATTCATATTTCAAATGTTTTGCCTTCATTAATCTGGAGGATTGCTGTTGGATTAAGATACTCTGGAATATTCCAGAAAGCTCAAGGGCATTTTTCTATAAAAAGACTTGCCAAGTCATGCTTGTGTGCTTATCATGAAAGAAAGTAGCTTGTTTGCTGACATTGCTACTGTTAGACTAAATAACTTTTTAACCTCAAATGTTGGTTTTACTAAATATGTTCTTTTTATGATTATTTTAAAGTGACAGCACTGTTAATTTGGACCGCTTTAAAGATGCCCGCCCTGCTTTTAAAACATTTTTACAATTTTGGGAACATTCTCTCTTAGTACGCTCAGTTTTCCTCCTATTTGTTACCCTTGGGTTGTTTTATATCGTCATCGCAAACAGGACTACTTTGTTCCACCGTGGAATTTATTTCACTTTATTGATGTTTTTGGACTCTTTGTCTACAAAAACCATGGAAACCAACAAAATCTCCACTTTCTGAGTATTCTAAGAACATTGGCTTGAAAAATTTTCTTTCCTTGTTCAGGGCAACCTTATTGTCAGGATTTGGCGTTGGTTTGAGGACCCAAATGCAGAGGCAAGTAGGCAGAGGTGAACTTAGGTGGGTTTAATGAAGTTTACAGGTACGGAGGCAGGAATCTGACATCCAACAAAAATAACAACGAACCAGAACCAAGGAGACATCAGGGGAAACCAAACTCTAGGAGCCAGGGAAAGACGAGGTAAACAGACAGACGTT
>NW_015151051.1:346961-350454 GCF_000732505.1 Cyprinodon variegatus
AAAAGTACTCCAGAGTGTTGTTCAGCATGGGGGTGAGTAGAAAATGAAGGCTAATCATGTTTTGGGTGTACTATTCCTTTAAGGCTTTATATGTGTGAAGGAGGATTTTAAATTCTATTCTGGATTTAACAGGAAGCCATGTATAGGCATATAAATAAACTATGCATCTTTATTGGCAGATGTGAATTCGGGTTTGGAAACCATGACTTTTTAAATAAGTTTATAACAGTCCTCACACTCAGTTGTTTCATGATTCTCTATTAAATTATACAATTAACCAATAAATACTTTTGTACTTGTTGAACTAAGTGAAAGAGGAAACCAAGACACTGGTCTCCAGGATCTCCCTGGTAGCAGGTGCTCAAAGCTACAGAGCACATAACTTTACTTTAGAAGATGTTTTGATTTGTTAAAGCAAACGGTTTGCTAGAGATTTACCAGGTAAACGTATTTGGTGAAAAATGAATTTAACGTCACAGACGTGTTCTGTGTTGATTAGCTGCCACTGCGTCACTTCCCTCCAATCTGTGTTTACAGTCACAGCCCAATAACTTGATAGTGACGTAGTTCAAAGGCACCCCCAGCCATGCTTCCATCCAGGGACCCTTCATTATCCGGTCTGCATACGAGTGTGAGATTCCTGTGGGATTTGGAGCGGCCGCTGCCTGCTTTTGGCAGCAGGCGCCTTGCTTTGTAATTAGCCACCGACTAACGAGAGGCGTCTCTCCTGCAGATTAAAGTGGAAAACCAACAGGACTTCCAGGACATCACCAGTGTGTTGGCCCTGGCGGGGACCTACGCCACCACCGAGCCCTACGTCCAGTCCAAATACGACATCCGCATCCAGAAGATTGGAAACAACTACAAGGCTTACATGTAGGAGGTTTTCACACAACCAGCACCTTAGGAAAGAATCTGAGAGTCAGTTATGTAATTTGTTCCTCCTGCATGAACAGTAAGGCCATTTCAGAGAACAAAATCTACTTTCCTAATTCCATTCAAAGAAAATCCTGAGCTAAACGTAAAATGTAACTAAACCAACCTTTTCACATTTTTTAACTGACTTCAGTTTATTTTATCATGGTTGGATTTTACTGTATGACTTGGGGTAAAGAATAACTCATAACGAAAGATTGCCACGGATTTTGAATTTATTCTCCACCTTTTATACCCTTAAATAAAACTTCTGTTTGTGACAAATAGTGAAAATCTGACCTTTACTGATAAATAGTAAGAAAAAATCCTGATTAAAGTCATCCGTTAGTCATGCAGGGTGAAATATTTAGAGGAACTTCATCTGGTCAGCCCTTATACCCAGCATGCAACACTGTGTGTTGATGAAGCCAACATTATGCACTATTAGTGATGCTTATTGATCGTAGTTTGTAACTTCTAAACATTCTGAGCCTTTGACCACAAACATCCCAATGCAACAGACTGTGGCTGTGGAATTACTTCCCTCTATATTTATTTATGCATTTAAAATGAAGTATTTATTTTCAGTTCAGTTTATTTCTATAGCGCCAATTCACATCATGTCATCTCAGGTCACTTTCCAGTTCAACCAGATCATCCAGTCAGATTGATTCAAAGTTTTCTATCTAAGGAAAACCAGCTGATTGCATCGACTCATTGACTCTTCAGCAATCCCTCACACTAAGCATGCTTGTAGCGACAGTGGAGAGGAAAAACTCCCCTTTAACAGGAAGAAACCTCCAGCAGAACCAGGCTCAGTGTGAGCGGCCATCTGCTGAGGCCCACTGGGGTTCAAGGAGACAGACGCAGTTTTTAAACAAACACATTTTTTAAATGATATTTTAATAAATTTACCACTTTAAATTTTTAATTATTCAACAGGAAATTTAATTATTTATAATGTATTTTTACAATTTAATGGAATAGTTAATATTTCCATCATGTATTGGATATATAAATTAATATATTACCAAATTAATTTTGGTATTTTATTTCTACTAGCAAAGAACACATTTTATAAATAAGAGAAACAAAAAAAACATCAAGAAATAAAACTTTGAAAAACTTCTCAACACAGATTTTAGAAAGAAGGTTTGCTTTTTTCTCAGAAAATAAATAGTATAGAAATCCTTCATTATGATTTCTGGATGTTTTTTTAGATTACGTCTCTCATGGTGAACCTTCGATGACGATTTCAAACCCTCAATCAATTCTAAGCAGTAAAACTAGCAGTAAAATAGCAGGGTGTTCAAATACTTATTTTCCTCACTATATATCTCAGAAATCACATCACAATGATTGTGAAAACCATGTCCCTCCAGTTTGGGTATCCCCCACCCTGAAAAAAAAAGACAAACGAATACCAAACTTTAAGTTTTTGTTCTCTCCACTTTTTCTTTATTATTCATTACTTTGTGTTGATTTTAAAAATCATTGCACAATTGCACATTGCAATGAAATTTAGGCTAAAAGATGCATATATAAATTCTTTATTCATCATCTGGTTTTAGCCTGAGATCCTAAATATATGTTTCAGTGATGCAGTCAGAACAAGCATGTGTCTAACTTCACTTCCAGGCATATTTGACTCATTCCAATTTGGAATCAACAGAAAATTCAAATCAGAAAATCAGTCGAGCGTGAAGAAGCAAAAATCTCGAGTCAACACCCAGCTAATTTCCAGGTCTGCAAAGGTGAGAGCAGAGAAAAAAAGATAAAAACTTATCTGATCCCCCGTTTCCTCCGGTTTCACCAGTAAAGCGTGTCTGTAATGGGCTCTGACATGAACTTAGCGAAGGTGTGGACGGCAGTCACTGATGATTGTCTGATAAAGTCTAGCTTAATGACATAGGGCAGCTCTCCAAGTAGCAACAGCTCTATTTATTTTATGTCTATATTTTTCAGGAGAACTTCAATCTCTGGTAACTGGAAGGCCAACACGGGCTCCGCCATGTTGGAGCAGATCGCGATGACGGACAGGTGAGCCGCCCCCCACAGTTTTCCTGAAAAAATCCAACACTTTGTAAAATAAACAGGAAAAAAAAGTATTTTTATGACTTCCTGCAGCCTCATGACAGTACTAATCAGATTTTACAGATGTGGCTTTATAAATATGTCTTCACTGGTTAGACTTTGACAAATTTTATTGTCGTTTTGTATACACTGTGTATATAAAATGACATTTTGTTTTGTTCAGCTTTCAGACAGTAAATGAGCAGCAGCTTAGCAGTGAAATGAAGTTCAGCAGTGGTCAAATGTAAACACTGTGGGAGAAAAAACAAGGTGCAAAAAACACACTAATCTGGAAGTTCAGAGCATTAATATCTATGGTGCAAATATGCAGTATTTTGGTTTGGTGGTATCAGTGTGATGGCCTCCGCAGGAAGTCCAAGCGCTTCTGGGCCCTTTGGACCAGCGAGGTAGGGTTTACAGTCCAGGTGAGGGTGTCTGTGATGAATGTGGTGCTGCTGACCACCTCTACAGCTGAGCTGTTGATGAGCAGTGGAGCGTGGTTAGG
>NW_015151051.1:351868-355232 GCF_000732505.1 Cyprinodon variegatus
TGGGGGTGGCTGCTCTGAATGCATCTTTGACATTAGATCAAACCAGGTCTAGAATTTTTCTTACCCCGAGTTGCAAAGTCCACATGTTGGTAAAAATGAGGGAGCACAGTCTCAGAGTCTCAGCCTGGTATAGATTAATGGTTGTGTTAACTGTTTTGTGTGACTCCAGGTATCGCATGTGGGTCGACTCCTGTGCCGAGATGTTCGGTGGTCTAGACATCTGTGCCGTGAAGGCTGTCCACGGCAAGGATGGCAATGACTACATCATCGAGGTCAGTGTGTTATCATTAAATAGAAAAAGCAAGCGTCTGAAACCTGCAACACTATGCAACAGTTAATGTTATTTTATTAAGGATTTTTCTTAAAGCTTCTTGTGTAGTTTTCTCAAATAAATACATTTAAGCCATTTTTAGGTTTTTCATGCTTTTGCTTTTGCCATAAATATGTTTCAGGGCCTCACAAAATACTAATATCAGACATTTAACTTTTTAATATTTTGCTCCCTGTTTGTGTAATGAAGAACTGATGTCCAGTGTGCTGGATAACAATGCAACAGATTTACTTTTATAGGTGCACCATCAAGGTTTCAATTGAAAAATGTGTATTAAACTAAATTCACGCACATACTCATGGTGGCAAACTACATGGTAGCCAGAGCTGCACTGGGGCTCACTGACAGAAGCCAAGCTGCCGTACGCTGGCACCATCTGTAGACAATGCAGGTGAAATGTCTTGCCCAAGGACACAAGAGCACTGAAAGCCAGAGCCGGGCCTCAAACCGACAACCCTTCGATTACAGGGCTAACCCCTGCACCTGACAACCGTGTCGCCCCAAAACAAGAACTTTTGCTTTTCACTCTTTTTACGAAAGAAATCTACTGGAAGTTTCATAGTCATTTATATATTAAAAATGAATGTGATTACCGTGGAATTTTAAATGCTTCATTTAAAAAAAAAGAAAGTTTCTTAAGATATATTATATCAGATATAACTGGTTCTGCATGTTTGCGCTGAACTGCTATTGGTTTATCCTAAAGCCGTATTTTTGGAAAAAAAGCTCGAGGCGGAGATAAAGCTAGAGAATGGGAAAATGCTAATTTCACCAAAAGTGTCTGGAAAACGAGGAATTCGGGACATTGCTGCAGCCTGTCGACGGTAAAGATGATGAAGGATTTTGCTGTGTTTTATAAAACACGGCAAAGAGCATTAAAAGCATTACATTAGATTAACTCATTCCTGTAAAAAACCCTGAATTTAACCCTTTTACATATGGTAAAGTTTAGTTTGACTCCTTTTTTGTGTTTTTAAATCAAATAATCTTTTAAAATGTTCTTTTTGTTTGAACTCTGCATAGCTTAGTCTTATAGTGATATTTGTGCTATAATCTGACTCAAAGGAAAACCTACAGAAAGCTGTTTGGGGCTAAAACACCACAGCATTCTATGTTGTGTAAGTTTGGATACATTTGGTCAGTTTACTGAAAAACGAAGTCAGTGTGGTGGAAACGTCTTCTTGGATTTGGTTTGTTTCTTTTGATCATATCAACAAGAAGGAAAGTGACCAGTCAGGCCGAGGCCAAAAACAGCAGACATGGGCGTAGCCACAGTCGGTGGCGTATGATCAAGAAAGCCTGGAGAGAATAATTAGTCTGTAGACCAAACAGTCGGCTCAATGAAAACAGCAGCGGCGGTTTAACACAACATGCTGTGTTTATAACTACAGTAAAGCTTTTAGTTTTGACTTGTAGCTGCATGTCTGTAGACAAACACTTCTAACCAGAATTAAAGTGACTCAATAAATGTGGTTGGATGTTTCTCCCGCAGGAAAACAGCAGAAGCAACTTCTGATTAGAGGAGCTAAACACATCTAGGAAATGAAACAGCTGTTTTACAAACAGATTACTCCTAAAAATACAGTTTTATGCTGAACATAAGCAGCTTAAATTGTAATTTAACAAGAAGACATGTTGAAAAAAACTAAAGATAAGGAATTGATTTCAATAAAATACTTAATATTGAATAGTTACTGTATGCTAATGCTAGTTTTATTTACTTTTTTTTTTTTTTTTTTTTCTCAGATTAATTCATGAAATTTATTTTAATCCTGAATGTAGGCAGGTTTGGTTTTATTCAAATAACAGATTTTAATTCATATAAAGTTAACTAAAATCATACAACATCCTTTCAATTTAAGCAAACAGAAAACAAATGATTTGAATGCTTTTATTTTCTTAACATTTAACTCATTAGTTTGGTATGCTCACTATATTTAGGGAGGGAAAAACTTCATTTAGGTCTATTTTACAAAGTAAAATCAAGGGCGACCCGAATTCCCTTTTTTAAATTAATTTCCATTAAACAAGGTGTTCTAATAGCAGCATTGATGGAACAGAATCCAGCTGGATCCTGTGTAATCAGCTCTGTTGTTTTTAGAACGAGTCCTTCCTCCTTGAGGTCCTGGTCGGCCATATTTAGCCTGAAAGCACCACGTTACCCCGCTCTCTATCTGCTGCCCGGTGAGGTCAGCTGTGTAGAAAGTAAACCTCCTGCTATCTCAGCGAATATCTCACAGCTCCCTGGAGAAGCGTTGTGTCAGAGTTTGGACGAGAGAAAGAGATTACGCGGTTAAGCAGCGCCGCTTCCCCCTCCCTGATGCAATGATGCAGGCTGCAGGACGCTGGCTGCTGCATCAGTCTGGAGGTCTGTGCTTTTTGTTTTTGTTGGTTGGAGACAACAGCCACCAAAATTATCCGTCATAAAAAGTTACGAGCTGCTCAGCAGCACTTCATGAACTAAAGCTGAGATCTGGTTGGTGGCACCTAATAAAGATGGTGATGTCATTTGGCATACATCCCCCCCCCACACACTGCTTGATGTAATCCAGATAGGTTCCCAGGTTATTTAATATTTCATCCATCTGACACACATTGAAGTGACACATAGATGAGGATGAGTCTAGATGCACTTTTTGCTGCAGAGTCACATTGAACCATAAACAGCAGTGACATTAATCTGACTTACTGCTAATTTCAACTTTACTACTTTAATCTGATTCCTGGCTTCAAATGTCAGACTCAGATCTGTGGATAATTACCTTCCATCAGCAGCAAAACCCTAAAACTAAATCTAATGGAGATCCTGATTTGTCCGTCAGGCAGACGCTTCGGTTAAAGACGGCTTACTGTACACTGCAAAAAATCGATCTAAAAATACATTTTTCCAAAGGGTCCAAAACTATTCGAACATGTTGGTTTAAATATGTATAATTTTCCTATTCAATTGAAAATGACATTTTGTGATGCATTAAAGGAGAAGTTCGGTTTTTAACACTTTAAGCCCATTTTCTGTAGTGTCCAGGATGAAAT
>NW_015151051.1:357540-358558 GCF_000732505.1 Cyprinodon variegatus
ACAGCCAAACAGGAACAGACCAGATGAAGCTACTATGAGAAAAAGCAGAGAGAGCAGAACGTTAGAGATTGAACTAACAGATTCTGCAGAGTGTCGGGCATACATGGTACACTTTTTTTCAATTGTTGCACGCAGCTACAGCTCAAACTGTATGAGTTCACAGCTCACAGTGTTTGTTCTCACACTGTATGTCTAAAAACCAGGTGTGGAGGGATGACGCTACTCTGACTCGTTTATCAAGAAGAAGAACTCCCTTGTTTGCACATGCTCAGTGCATGAGGTTCTGGTAAAGCAGCTCGTGGCTCTGCTTCAACAGCAGGATTTAGTTGCACTGATCCCAGAATGGGGCGGGACCCCGATCCAGCACTAAAATGGTGGTATCGGTATCAGGGAGTACCAACCAGTAGAGCACCGATACCATTTTAGAGCCAAAAGTTTCTTCAACTATTGTCACCCATTCCAGGTAGACAATAAAAGTTCTACTGGATTCACTTTGTGTTAGTCTATTTCCTGCTTCACAAAGGAAGGCAGCAGCTTGACGAAGCCATGATGGCAAATTATGTTACATCCAGGTAGGATGCAGTTCTTTATTTATACACACACATCAATTTCAAACAGATGGTATCAGCCGATACTGCACAGGCAGGTATCAGGGCCATAAAAGGCCATAAAAATGTATACTCCTCCTCCTTGTCTGTGTGTGTGTCGCAGTTACTGTAGATATGCCCCGCCCTCTTCCGCAGACACTGCTGCACCTCTCTAAAATTGTAGGTGACTGGAGACAGGAGGCTTCTGATTGGTCAGATCTACATCCGCTCTACACGATGCATATTTCCTGTTTGGTTCCTTAGCGGCTTGTTTTGTTTGTCTGACCGCCATGTTGAAAACGGCTGGTGAAGATGGAGCAGCTAGCAGAGCGAGGTGCGCGAGAACGCTGGGACCCTTTTTTTCCTCCTGGATCTCCTCTCTTTTTGGACCTCATGTCCCTCTGTTGTCAGACAAACTTGCCCCCACTTCC
>NW_015151051.1:359173-360677 GCF_000732505.1 Cyprinodon variegatus
CCATTATTTTATGCAGCAAAGAACAGATTTAGCAAAACGTAACGCAATTGAGAGATAAAACTTTATAAAATGTTTTAACAACGCCAAGGTTTGGATAAATGAACGTGGCTGTTTTTTTTACGTTTTTATCCTTTAAATTATCCTGATTTATCAGGTAAACTGCTTCAAATGTTTTCTCTGAGGATAACAAATGACAGAAATCTAACATATCAATTATATATTGTTTATATTCAGTCCATTAGAAGATTAAAACTTTTAGTTATTTTATGAACTGAATTCACAAAGTGAAACTTTTTATAGAAACTAACATATTCAAACTTTTACTACTAAAAAAAGGTTTTATTATAATATATTCTTTATAAAAGTGATGTTAAATACCTGCTTAAAGGTTGTTTTTTTAGAAGGAATCTATCAGAGGAGCTGATTCTAAATTAAATATATTATAATCTGGGAATTTTCCCTCTTTTAATGGGACAAAACATTAAACTAACATTTCACTGTTAAGCTTTAAATCAATCCTTATAAAATGTTTGCAGAGAATAAAAGCGGTTTGCGAGACGGAGCGCTTTACTTTAGGAGTAATTCATCCAGAGTTTCATGTTTTCTGTTTCCATTTGGGCCATTAAACGTCACATGACAGCAGCCACACAGAAAACAAACCTGTGGATGCTGAGAACAGAAGGTCCGTCTCCTTTAGAAAGTATTTCTCTAAGAGCAGCAATAAAAACCACAGTGAGAAGTCGCCCAGCGAGGCTGTAACACATGACCGGCCTGCGCTTGGTAAACAACAGAGGATCAGCGCATGCATCCGTGCCCGGAGCTGTGTTTACAGCCTGCGGCCGGGGCGCGGTGCAGCCACCTCATCCGCCTCCATGGGAATCTGCATGGCAGCCGGCCGCGGTGCCAGCAGGACCAGCAGAACCAGCGGCCGCAATTCTTTGCTGATTCTGGTTTTGGTCTGTAGGGAGGAGGCCTCACATGACCTCTGGCTCGGCCTGGAGGAGACGGAAATCCATTTATATTCATCTTCACTCTTTAAAGTTACTGTATTTGTTTTGGTTTGTGAACTCTAAGCTTTATTACAATAAATACATTTGTTCAGCTGCACTGCTTTCACATGCATATGTCCACTGGTTCATGGACAGCAGTACATATGGAGTTAAATTTGGTCCATTATTCCTTCAGGCCAAGATCCCCATTTATAAACTGCAATTTGAAAAAAATGCAATCTAGAGAAAAATAAAAAAGGTTTGACACTAACTTTACTATATTCTCTAATTTTATTTTTCCAACATTTTTTATTATTTTATTTAATTTTTCATTAATTTTGTTTTACAGATTTGATATTTCTAGAATTTATTTTTCAAAATTCTTTTTTTCAGATCAATCTTTGAAATTCGTGTTTTCCGAATCAAATTCTCTTTACTTTTGGATATTCACTTTTTGAAAATGTGATCCGTAAAACAAAAATTAAAAGAATGCAATTTGAGAAACAATCTGAAAA
>NW_015151051.1:361825-363125 GCF_000732505.1 Cyprinodon variegatus
CTGCATAAACTCGAGTATTCTTTTATTTTATGCTAAAATGGAATCGGTAGTGGACAGTCCCGAAAAAGATGTGAGCTCAGTCCCCAATCTGATTAGTTCCCCCAGTATAAGTTTACGTTTTATTCTAGATTATCAGAACAACTCATCAAAATCATGTGAGGTATTCTGAGGCCATGTTTGAAAATGCCAAATAAAATCTGCACTGGTTGTCACAGTCAGTGAGACCATCCACATTAAGGGGCTTTCTGGTGACCACAGCATGGGAACATAGAGGAGCGTTTCCCAGCCGGTTCCTAATTGGATTTCAGGCCTGCAGAGGGTTGCAAAACTTTTATCCTGTGACCTCAGCAGCACATTGCTGCATGTGACCCGAGAAGCAGAAAAAGCTGCTCTTTATCTTGGCCTTTATTCAATGAGTCATGGAAATCTGTCACTTCCATAAATAAATGATGCAACAGAGCCCTCTAGTGGTTGTTTTTAACCATCTCGGGTTGATTGCTCATCCTGTTCCTGCAGGTGATGGACAGCTCCATGCCTCTGATCGGGGAGCATGTGGAGGAGGACAAGCAGCTCATTACAGAGCTGGTGATGAACAAGATGGCCAAGGTGCTCCTGGGAGTCGTCACGCCTCAGACCTCTGCTGTCAAGGTAGAAGATGACATCACTAATACCAATTCAAATATTTCCAATACGGTTCTAATGGTTGCTAATGCAACTTTAGAGATGAGATGCTACTGGGAGTCAGTTAGATGTAAATATTAGGAGAATGTTGTTGGTTTTAACTGGCAGGTTTCAGGTCAACAAACTGTGACCAACGTCTCATCTTTAAAAACAATGTTTTATTTCAGCCTCCTTTTATGTTATTGTTATGATCCTGCCGTATAATTTGAGTTGGATTTAATTTTTATGCAATTAAAGGAGGATTTAAGCGGGTTGCTTTGGATTTATGAATGTGTTGCTCCGTCAGCGGGTCCTAGAAACGCTAAAACAGATCCAGCCGTCCTACAGCCGCCACATTGTTGGATTGTTCATATCTTCTGAAGTCCAGCGACAGGATGCAAATGTTCAATTTTACCCTCAGAAGTCTTTGCAACCACCAAGATGTCTTTGTGGAAACACTGGGATGTTCCTAAACAATTAATCAATTAAGTATTTGTGCGCTAATTGATTAGCGGGTTAATTCTAACTATAGAGATAGTTAGAATTAACTATATATAGAGACAAAATAAGAGCAGAAATTATACCAGTGTAAAAGAACTAACAAACATTTTGCTTGTAAGATGCAAATCTTTCTTTTTTG
>NW_015151051.1:364240-372364 GCF_000732505.1 Cyprinodon variegatus
AACCTCCAGCAGAACCAGGCTCAGTGTGAGCGGCCATCTGCTGAGGCCCACTGGGGTTCAAGGAGACAGAAGCAGATCCTTTCGTGTTGTTTCTCTTTCTTAAAGTTGACTTTTTACTGATGCGCCTGAGGCCTGAAATTCATTCTTTTGCAGGCGAGTTAAGGTAAATATTCTGACACAATGCAGCCGCCAGCATGCCGTTTACAACCAGGTCTCAATGAGTTCACCATGTGTTCCTTATATCTTCACAATCCCAAGTTTTTAACTTCCAAGTTATTTTTATTTTAAAATAATGAGTCATTAAGTCGGTCGAACAAAATGGTTCCCGACTTTTACATTCAAGATGGATTCTAGTCACACCAAGGGTCAAACTTTTTAAATTTGGCGATTTGTAGTTGATCTTTAAGATGTTTTTGGCATTAAGGGGCCTCCTGTCTTTCCAGGACATTATTTCAGCGCCGTATATGTGCAGAATACCGCCTGTCTTTGTCTTTGGCGGCCATGGAGAATACCTGCGTCTGAAAGCTAAAAACTGGAAAGAGATGACATCACTGCGACTTATTAAAGGATAAATAAACGCTCTGACAGATTCTCTAAGTTAACTTGACTTTACCAGGAGTTGAGGAATTATCCTGAATACGGCTTTTATTCTCAAGTCGTACATAAACATTATTTTCTTCCTGTATTAAATCATTGCATTAAATGCTAGTCCCCCCCCCGAGAGTTATTATTTACCCTTATATTCTGAGATTGTTCATAATTGAAGGTTCTGGACACTAAACTCTCTGTCTCCCTGAACTATGGGAAGAATAAACTCCTCCTTAAAGCCCAGCCTGTTCAGCTTTTCTTCACGTGTTTTCTCTATTAAGATAATGTGAAATGTATCACCTTTTTTTTAATACCTCAAACCAGATATTTTAAGTATTGGTAATTTGTGACAATAATAAGTAAAAGTACACCAATTAAAATAAGACTTAGGCTTCAGCTACAGTAGTAGCCATTCTAACTTTCCCCACTTTCCTCGGCTGATCCCCTACAATTCATTGTTAAACATCTAAAATATTCTTTCTGTCTTGATTTGTGGACATTAAGATCTAAAGAGAAGCGCCATCTGCTGGTCAGACCCTGTAATTCAGTGAAATGGTGGAGTCAGAGTAAAATACTATGCAGGTGAGGGTGACTGCAGTGGCTGGAAGTTTGAGGGGACTTTGCTTCCATTTGGCTGCTGTTTAACTGGGAAAGGCCATTTTGAATAATACGTCTTTTTTCCAGATTTTCCAGTCTTAGTATTTACTAGTACACCATTCTTCAGTAAGTAAAATGTAGTTTGAAAAAAGTAAAAGTAAAGTAAACTTCTTTTTTTAGGTTGAAAGTTTGTCTACTGCGCTTCAATAAACTGCTTTATGACAGAAGCTTGTTGCAGTTCGTAGGTTGGACACTAGATGTCCCTCTATCCAGCTCTGTGGACCTTTAATTGATCACCTCATGGCTCCATCGCTGCTCCAGAACTGCTTTCATGCATGTTTGTCTCTTTATTAACAATGTAACCCTTCTTTCTCTCCACCTTCAGACTTCCCAGCCCAGGCGAGGTAAGGTTATTCTATAATGTCCAAGCTGACCTGTTGGTGGCGCTATGAAGCAAAGTGAAACCTGTGTTTCCAGGTGGACACCGCTCTGCTTCCGCCTCTCCGTCCCAGTCGGCCCAGGGCTCCCCTCAGAGAGCCCGCTCTGCCTCCACCTCCCCCAGCCAGGCCTTCCAGCCCGGACCCATCCCCGCCTCCTCCGGGCCTGGAGCTCAGAAACAGTCGCCTCATTTGAAGTAAGTCCAAACTGCTGATCATTTCCGGCTCCTTACGAAACATTTTCTGTCATCGGCTTCTCTGAATGTTTTTCTCTATGATGCGCAGCAAGTCCCAGTCACTGACCAACACATTCACAGAGACGTTACGGGGGAACGTGACGGATGACGAAGCCAAGGCCGAGACCATCCGTAGCCTCCGGCAGTCCTTCGCAAGCCTCTTCTCTGATTAGAGCCTTTCTAACGCAGAGCTCCCCCTGCTGGATGTCAGATCAAAGACATAAAAAAGAAAAGAAAAAAAAAGAAACATCTTCATCCGTAAAAGCGTCTCCTTTCTCTTCCAAGCTTTGTGGTTTTTCTTTGCTTTGATCATCTGGTGCAACTGTTCTCAGATCATCAGCTGATTTATCACTAGAAAGGCCGCAGATCCTCAATAAAGTGCAGAGAAGCAAAACCTTCCGGATATTTCTGGGTATTTTATGGGACAGATCATCACCAACTCACATTAAATTAAAATAAAAAATATAACCTTAAAAAAAAACTAATGCAACAAATTAAATCAAAATTGACCAGAGTGGTAAAAGCAGAGTTAACCATTGCTAAGGCTGAGTTTGACATGCCTATTGTGATACGACACGAGTCCCAATACTTGGGTCACAATGCGATATTATCACGATATCGCAATATCACTATATATTGCGATATTTTCCCAGCCATCAAAAGTAAATGCTGTAAACTTTCATCAGGAATTATTGATCCGTTATTTTTGTCTCCATGTTCTTTCTGGTCTGCGTCAGTCACCGCCTTCCACTCTGACCGCCGCAGCTACAGATACGGCGCTGCGCCGCACAGCTAACGGGCTCCACGGCGCCATCGAGTGGCGGCGCGGAAGTAGCTAATTTTCCCTCATTGTTCTCGGTTAAAATTTTTGTTTTTTTAAAATCGATATTAGGAATTGAAAGATCGATATTATATTGGGCAGCTGAAAATCACGATATATCGCCACATGGCTAACCACTGCTGAAGGACAGCCAATAGGAATGAAGCCGAAGGTGTGAGGAGACGCCCTCAATCATCTCCTCCTTTATAAAACAGGAAGAACTATCATTCATGTATATAAAGGGTTCATCTCCATTAAAGTTACATGAAAAGTCAGGAGGATTTTAGTTTTAGTTTTTTTTTTTGTGGGTTTCTTTTTTAACATACAAAGAAAAGTGAGTTTCTCAGCTCAAATATTTTGTAACCAAATTCTGGCAAAAAACTGTTTATATTTCAAACCTTCATTAACTTAAAATGTCTAAAGTTGCCTGGAAAAACTATTTGGTTTTATTTTCTGCCACTGGAAGGTTTCACCATCTAAAACAATAAAGAATTAAAAAATTCACCTCTATTTGATACGAGCAGCGGCAGGAAATCCCCTGAGAGATGGTGGGGGGCGGGGATTCCCAGAGCGCCAACCTGCTGGTTTGTGGGGTTTCTATGGAGTAAACTCTGTTCCATTATTTGTTGCAAGAAAAACAAAAAGCAGTTTTTGTAAATGGGAAAAAAAAGAAAGCAATCCAGAAATAAAACTTCTTTAAAAACAAGTTTTTAAAGATGTTGTTACTTTAAATTATTATCTTTATTTTCATCCTTTAATTTTATTTGTTTTTGAAAACGTTTTATTTTAAAGATTTCATATTTTCAATTTTCCTTTTTCAAATTTTTGTTTTTCAAATTGCGTTTTATGGCTCTCAGTCTAATCATTTCCATCCCAGTACAAACGCTCCGGACCAGTAAGACTGTTGCTAACGTCCAGCAGACCAATAGAAATGCGTCTTCATCGGATGTTAGCGATGTTTTCATTGGTCCAAAGCGACGTTTGTTCTGGGCTTAAAAAGATGAAAAGTTGATCTGTTAAACAAAATTTAAAAGTAATCCAATTTGAAAATCTCCACCTGAAAAAGAGACATTTATAAAACAACAAAAAACTTAAAATCTGTTTCATAAAACAGCTTTTTTTTTCAAATTTCAATTTACAAAACGTCTTATTTGCCCACAACTATAATCTGCTGCTCTAAACACCTACAGGATATTTAAAGGTGGGATTATAATCCAGGCAAACCGACTGAGAGGACAACGTTTTCACCTCAAAATAATCTTAAAACTTTGTGTTTCTCCCCACTCATTCAACACAGACCTACTGAACATAGAGACTGTCTGTAGACTCTTTGGTCGCTGCGCATCAAGAGCATCAACATCGTGCGTAATGTGTCGTGATTGTTTTGTGACTGGGGAGAACAACCAAATTAGTTTTATCTCAGATTAATTTATTGATACGATAATTTGAAAATCCTGCTGTAAGATCCAACCTTGAGAGATACAGCTTCCTTACTGTTATGTACGGTGGTGGCGGTATCATGCTGTGGTGCAGCAGGGAAAGTTGATGGAAATATGATAAATACGGGAAATATCTTAATAATGCTTTTGGTTGATCTGTCTCTTAAATTACATTCCAGTTTTTGGTTGTATTTTAACACAGGATCCAATTTAGTAAAATAAAAATTTTTTTTTTCATAGGTGCCACAATTTGAGCTGTTTACATTCAGATTTAATTTCCGTTTGGCCTTCCTAGTGATAATCACAGAAATGTCTCCTTTTCTAGTTCTGCTACTTGCTGTATTTTCGTCCCCCGTTCTCCTTGTGCAACTGGTGAAACCATAACCCTGTTTGTTTCCTGTTTTAAACCGACACCCTGCTTCCCAATGATTTGCAAAAGGCAATATTCTCCACTTTAAAACGACCCGAGCGGTCTCAGTTCACCAGCCAGCTCTAAAGCATTTCAGCCAGCAGCTTCTCAGACGGACTGGTTAGTGATGCATCGACTCCTCCTGATTTTACCAAAGTGCTTTTTAATGGCAGATTTAAACAAACCGGTCAGGAAAACAGCCTAGTTTTTACCTGGGGGAAACGCTGTACTGGCTATTAGCCGCCGTCTTCCATCACAGCTATTTTCTCCTTTAAACATTTGATGTGTTGGAGTTAAATATTTACCTAAAAAGTTCAACTAAGTGTTTTGTATTTAACTGTTTTCCTTCTTCTCCTTTCTCTCTGCACTTATTGTCTGCAGAGCTTTTGTTTTCCTGCCTCCAGGTTTGATCTTGTTGTGGAATCCAATGCCGTATATGAGCTTAAACCTTAAAATTGAGGCAAACGTAACATTTTCTAAAGGCTTATGATTTATTTATGACTTAAAGGGTTCCTGGAAGTGGAAGTGATGGAAAAAATCTGTTTATTTCACTCCCTTCATTCAAGTATTCCAGGAAAAGGCTGTTCTTAAGGTCAGATTTGCAAACACAATATAGCTATTGTGTATTCATCTGTCATTCACATTTATTATCTGATCTAGAAATTATGTTTAAACCCACAATAGTTTGGTTAAAGGGCGTTTATTACAGCGGCTTCTAGAACTTCTGCATGAAAAAAAGACAAACCAAACGACTGGATAAAACAAGTTCAACACATCAATAGTGATGGTAAAGTCACTGTGGAGTGAATTTTGTTCCATTATTGTTATAAGCAACAGATTTGTTTTGTAAATGGAAATTAAAAAAGAAGCACAGGAACAAATAAATAAAAGATAAATGCTTTAGAAAACAAATTTTGAGAGTAACTTTCAGTTTTTTCATATTTCTTAATTTGATTTTTTTTTTTTCAAATTTCTCTTTTTCGGACCAATAGAAACGCGCCTTCGCTCCAGAGGAAATCCCGCCCTAATTCTCGAAAGAATTTAATTTGTAAAACTCAATCTGAATAAAAATTTATTTAAAAGAAAATAAAATTTGAGAAATTAAAAAAGAAAGCTATATCTATATTTTTGTTCTAAAAAAATAAGATTTTAAGTAAATAAAATCTAAAAAAAAAATCTGAAATGTTGCTTTCAAAATATGTCTTTAAAAAGTTTTTTTCTAATTTCAATTCATGATTGCATTTTTTTTTTTTTTTTTTTTTTCTTTTTTGCTTGAAACAATAATTGAACAAAATTTGCTCCATAGTCGTTTGAATGTTAAGGAGTATTATTATTATTATTATTATTGTTCCACTGATGAAGGAAGAGAAGATCTGGAAGCTGCAGATAATAATAATAATACATTTTATTTAAAAAGGCGCCTTTCTGGACACTCAAGGTCACCGTACAAAAGCATAAAAACAGTGTCAGAAAAAATAAAAATATTTAAAAACATTTAAAAAATACTACAGACAAATACAGATCTAACAAACCGGCACCATATGGGGGGATTTAAACGCTCTTTGCTTTGAGCCAAGGCTGCCTTACATTCATCTCTGTAGAGAAGGAAGGACACTAATAATCACTTAAATATGGGAACCATTAGGTAGATAAATTTCCTCCACACAGACGTTCTTATTTTCATATTTGTGAGCTTATTTCCACAAACACCTGGTTATCGATACAACCTGCTTTATCTTAGAGTTTCTAACCAATAACAGTTTAATGTCATTATTCTGAAATAGCCATTAAAAGCTGTTTGAAGGAACCCACATAAAAGACGCTGTTTAGCATTGATCAGCTAAAGCTAATTAGCTAAATGTGCTGGAAGACAATTCAGAGACGATGGATATTTCTGATCTGTTGAAATCAGAGGAACCAAAACAAAAATAGGTCAAAAGAAAATGTAATAAAATCATTGCTTCAGGTGGTCTGGCTGTTTACTCCCTGCTTGTACCGTTAATGAGAGCCTCGTCTACGTATGACAGACCCGCCTGTTTCCAGCATAGAAAGCGGCGCCTCATGCTAGTAACCTTCTACTTGTTTTCAATAAAACTTCTCATACCAGTCTTATTTTTATGCCTTTTAGACAGATTTCTGATTTTGTATTAACCAGAGTATTACAGGCCTCCAAAAACAAACCCTGCAGGCTTTGCTAAATGTTTATTAGCATCTCATTTACTGCTGAAAACATCCTGCCGTCTCTAATGTTGCTTCTCAGCAATAAAGATTTTAAGAAATAATTTCAGTTAAGCTGTTTCTGGAGCGGTTAGATTCTTATTTATTTATTCTTATTTATTTCCTAGCATCTGTTTTAACCTAAATATGCAAAGATTAATTATTGGAAATGTTGGATGAACAGCTTTGATAAAGCCAATAAATATTAAACAGTATTAATTAACTATAAAATAAGCCATTATCAATCCTCATGTTAGTAAGAGAGAAAACGCAGCTTAGGCCTTTAAAAAGTAAAACAACGATGCAAAGAAACCTGGTTAAGACTTTGAAAACAAGCAATAAAATAAAATAAGAGAAAGACATGAAAATGTATATGAAAAAAACCCCCAGCAGGATTCCATTCAGAGCGGTAATGGCGTGGATCGTGGGCAGAGCGTTAACGCCACGCTGCAGAGTGGTTCCACGCCGCGCCGCCGTGCGCCACCGAGCGTCAGGACTTGGCGTAGAGCGGCTCGCTCAGCCAGGAGCTCAGTTTCTAAAAAACAAAGTGGATTTCTAAGTTAATGTTCAGACTGGGGATCGCATTTTACTCTAAAACATCAAAACAACATTAAATTCAAGTTCGAACATACCGGAGAATCTCATTAAATATGACACCATCATCAACGAACTGTTTATATTGGGGGTGAAAAACACGATTTAATACAACAGGACAATTCCGATAACGCCAGGAAGGAAAAAGCACGCATATCGGACCGCGGGTGTGCTAGCTTAATAACCCCTTTATTGCTCTATTTATAGCCTATATATATATATATATATATATATATATATATATATATAAAATTACTACTACAGTAAAATCCTCACATGGTCTGAGTCCTACCGCTGCGCTGTGATTGGCTCCTGGTTAGGGGTGAGTATTGGCATGGATATTGCGATACGATACATAGTCGCAACACGATATTGTTACAATATTATAATATCAATATATATTTAGATATTTCTCCTAGCTATTAACATAAAACGTGTAGTTGCTGTTAATGTTCATCAGAGTCCATGTTGTTGGAGGTTTAAGTCGGTCCTCGTCTTCCACCGTGGCCGCCTCGGATACGGCGCTGCGCCGCATGGCTAAAGGGCTCCACGGCGCCATCTACCAGAGCGGTGGAGCAGAGGGAGCCAATTTCCCATTGTTGTTTTAGAACACGTTTTTATTTAAAATTGCATTTTAAGTAAAAAAAAATCACGATATATTAGGGATGCACGATATTGGGATTTTGGCCGATATCCGATATGCCGATATTTTAAAACTCATGTAGCCGATAATCGATATCGATACTGATGTTAAAGCTGGACAAAAATGGAATTTCATCGTTCTGTT
>NW_015151051.1:372649-376710 GCF_000732505.1 Cyprinodon variegatus
GTTTTTATTTAAAATTGCATTTTAAGTAAAAAAAAATCACGATATATTAGGGATGCACGATATTGGTGGGGTGGCCGATGTCCGATATTCAGTTTTAAGGCCGATACCGATAGGGGGCCGATTATATCGTGCATCCCTACCATATATCATCAACATCTATTAGTAGAAGTTCTGTTGGGGTTAATTTTAGAGAGAAATCTTTTTATCTCTTAACCAGGAAGCATCTGGAAGGAGCTAATTTATCCGGTTTACAGTTTGATTCTCCTGGTTTTCATTTCTGTGTCTAACTATACGGAACTTTTATTGTGTTGAAGTTATTTCTACATTAAACTAAAAAAAGATATTATCAGGTTATGATTCTTTTTATTCTCACAAATTAGTCATCTGTGCAGCTTCACTTGATTATCTTATTGCTGAATTCAGATCCTTCTTCTAACCGGATACGGAACCTGCAACCCTTTCAGTCGCCTCTCGGTTTGGGCTGAACCGCCATACGGGGCCCATTTATAATCATTTACTGGGAACGTAACTTTAACTCTGCCTCATGGTGTAATCTTTAAATTCTTTTTTTTGTAACCATTCGCTACTATTTTCACCAGACGGACCAAATTCCATGTCATCTCTTTCCTGTAAAGTTTACTTCCTGGTTAGCATGCGTGCTGCATGCTAAGATGCAACACCAGAGGGAAAAGCCATAATTGAACAATGAGGATTTCTATCCGTTGTGTGCCACGCACTAACGCTGTGACATCACTGAAAAAGTGAGCACTATAAACACTGTGCACGTGAACTTTCCTGCCTTGCAGAGACACTCAGCGGTTGTTGCTTCTTCCTTTTGGTTTAACGTTTCCACTTTGATTTGAGGGATAAATTTTGACGTCAGCTTTCTCGTCTTTTGTTTGAAATTTAAAGGTCGGAGTGGAAACTTTAACTTCGCCGGCTCTCAAGATTAGTTTATGTTAATTACTCCACGTCTTATCGTTCCAATGATTATTTATTCAAAGTTGAGAGACTTAATTTTATTAGTTTGAGGAACTGGAAATCTGAGTTGATTGGAATCAAGTGTTTTCCTACCTACCTCAGGCTTAGCTGTACTTTCACAAACTTACTGCAGAACGGCTGTAATTATAAAGTTTTTACCAAACAAGGAGTGTTTTATGTCAGGAGTCGTATGATCTGTTCAAAAACAAAAACCCATTCAAACATTGCAAGCATTGATCACCGTCTACTTCCTGCAGGATCTAAAACGTAACGGCGTGAAGCAGGCGAGACTCGTCTGCAACTAAAAACGTTCTGTTAGATAACAGCTGATCTGTCACTGCGAAAACACTCGGCTTAAAGTTTAGGCCTTCTGGGTAATTTATTAGTACGCTTTAATCAATCGGAAATATAAGGTCCAAACAAATAACCTCAAATATAGATGTATTTTGAAAACAGTATTATATTTTAAGTGTGTTTCTATTTATTCTAGTTTTTATGGTTTATAGGCAATGAAACACTTAAGGGTTAACCTGAGTAAACATTTTTAAATGATAATTATATTCCTGGTTAAATCAGGAACTAACCGTTTTTAAATTTGTTGGTTCGATTCCAGCAGCCATGATTATATGGAGTGAATTTTGTTCCATAATTATCTTAAAGATTATGCTTTGTGAATGGAAATTGGAAAAAAAAATGCAATCTATAAATTAAAAAAAAAAGAAACTTAAATTTTTTCTAAATTTAATTTTTTTTTAAGACATGATTTTTCTTTCTTCAAAGTTTTTTGGTGGTAAAATTTTTTTTTATTGCTAATTTACAAAATATATGATAATAAACAATAATGGAACAAAGTTCACCCCATACTCCATGCCAGGTCACTGCCGAACCGAAAAACTAAACACTAGAACCTGTCAGACAACATGAAGCAGGCTAAAATACGTTTGTTAAAAAGATAACTTAAGAAATTGAGTAAAAAAGAAACTCACTGACGACCTATGAAGTTATTATTGTAAAAGCAAAACTTTTAATTAACAATAAATTAAGGATTATTCATCCTTTCAGTGTCTTTGAATTAAAATGATTCTGGAAAGAAGAGTTTAATCATTTAAAAGACTGAAGGCCAGTTAATGGAAACCAAAAAAAAAATGTACATGAACTTTTACCACATAGATTAAAAAATAGGATTTTTATTTTGTTTTCTTAAAAAAAAGGCATGATTTAAAATAAAAATGATGCATGAGAAGAAGAGAAGAAGTCTATAACCACAAAATTCCCCGAAAAAGTTAATTATTATTGTGTCAGAATCAATTAAAGTAAATTAGTTTTAAATAACTTTGAACTCAACAAAAGACTTAAAATAAACCAGTGAAATTTACCTTTATGTTTATAAATAAGATTTTTTACATCTGATTATCGTCAGACCCCAAAAAAAGATGAAAGTTTATGCTTGTTTATATATTTTAAACTTTACTAATATGTAGCCAAACATTAGTTTCATTCTTAGCTGTTCATCTATTTTCATTTCTCTTTTAAAGGGGATTAAGACTTTATTTGATTTTAGAATATATGTTTTACAAGATCAATTCAACAAGAAAATAAATTGTTTTCTATAAAAATATTGTAATTTTTTTAATTAATAATTTGTTTCTCAAAATATATTAATGTTTATCACAAACGGCTGATAAATATAAAAAAAGAAGGTTTGTTGATTTACTTCTTTTGTGTTTACATTAATTATTACATCAGTAATTAACAGAGGTGTCCTAATGGGGGCCTTTGCTGATAGGAAAACTATCAGGTTGTTACGGCCCTGCTCTGCTCTGCTTTGCTTTCCGGTGTTTGTTTAAGGAAATATGTTTTTCTCACCTGTTAACTCTCATGTTTTGTGCTTATATGGAGAAAAAGGCAATACTGCTGCTCAGCTGTCGCCACATTCAGTCCTATCGCTCAACTAATATGCATTCAGAGAGTCCTGCCATCTGAACCTGCAGGCAGTCGGCTCTCCATGTGACGTGATGTGTGTCCAGCATGGTTTCCCCGGCGGTCATCCAGGCCGCCGCGCTCCTTCCTCCCTGCTGAATGATGGGTGGTGATGTCGTCAGGTCCTTTAGGTGTATCAACGTTCTGTATATCGCTGTAAATGTGGCATGGAAACCAACTCCTCTCTTGTGCCTCAGGTGTGTAAATTTAGTGATCATGTGACCTTAATGTCTGGCTGCTTATTTGTGAGAAGTGTGACGTAATTCATTATTATTCATGAATTCTGTACTTTATTATTGTTATTTTTTGTCTGGAAAAACAAGATTTCTGTTAATAAAGCGTAAGGAGTTTTAATAAACTTGTGTTTAACTGTGTTTGAGGCGATGAACATGAGATGAATGAATTTATGCCCATTTATGGTCACTGCAGGAGAAGCTTTAGTGCTTAAAAAAAAAGGCAGCATTCAGAAAATGCGGCGATAATCCCAGAAATGCCTTCATCTTAGATTAGTGCCGTGTTTTATTCCTTTTGGCATGAAAGCTGGGGGTGTTAAAAGCTGAAACAGGAACCTGCTGGACTGCAGCGCTTCCTTTCATCTGCTGCCTATTTTACATCAGGCCCTGAAATTAAGCGCATTAAGCCGCGGAGACGTCAACACACACTCACTCACTTTAAACACAATCAGACGTCTCATATTTCTCAGGCCATGGCGTCGCTTAGTGCAGAACAATAGAAATAAGTGAAACAGTCTGTGCCTTCTCACTTATTGGTTCTGCTTTTCCTTCTTTTAGAGAAAACCTTCCTTAGAATTGACCAAATCTCTTTCTAAATGATCATTAAACCCTGAAACAGCCTCAGTAGGTGTGATAAAGTAATCACACCTTGCCTATATTATTGAAATGAAGCTGATATGAGGGGCGTTCAATAAGTTTGACCCCTGACCCTCTTCCACTCAGTTTAGCTGCATGTGAAATAATTTCTATCTCTATAGATTAAATGGCAAATTACAGCTCTGAACTAATGGAGGTAAAACATTTTAGGATTTTATGAACAGACTTTTTAAAGCTACAGTGTGTAACTTTTAGCGACATCTAGCGGTC
>NW_015151051.1:378375-382371 GCF_000732505.1 Cyprinodon variegatus
GTTCTCCTTCTGGCTCATCATTCCACAGAATCTTACCTCTGAGGTTAAAGATTCAGATTTTATTTTCCATTTCTTCTTTATAAATGATGAACCTCTACTTAGGAAGCTCTATAGCAGTGGTCCCCAAACTACGGCCCGCGGGCCGCATCCGGCCCCCTGCACAATACCAGAGAGTATTTTCATATATTTTTGTATTTTTTGTACATTTGGAATCAAATATTCCATAATTATGAAGTTTTTTCATTATTAACTATTACGGTAGTAAATATTTCATACACACATACAACGTGACAATGTTCCACCCTTTTGGGGTCCCCCAGCAAAAAATCTTAAACCCGCCCCTCTCAAAGAGATACTGTACGGAAGAGGATAAAGGCCATTCAAAAAAATAAAAATACCGTAATAGTCTATTAAATTCTGACTTTTTTTTTTTTTATCAGAATACTGACTTTATTCTCAGAATTCTGAGCCGAAAGTCAGAATTCTGAGGAAAAAAAAGTCAGAACTGAATAGTCTTTTTTTTGTCTTTTGAATGGCCCTAATTCTCTTCCGTAAAGAGAGAATGGAATAATGGCGAAAAGATTAGGTAAGAGAAAATAGATTCAGAATGCAGGGCATTTAGCCTGAATTGGACAAACGATTATTTTTTTGTTTAATGCAAAGAAAAGGCCGTCTGTCTCATCTGTCAAGAGGCGGTGGCGGTATTCAAAGAATATAACCTGCAAAGACACTATGAATAAAGACATAAGTCCCATCATAAACTTAGGCACTGTTACAATCGTCACAATTTTTCTGTTACAAACTGATCCCGGCCCCCCATCAGAGAAGGGAAAAGTTATGTGGCCCTCACAGGAAAAAGTTTGGGGACCCCTGCTCTATAGGTTCCTATCTCACCTCCTGGATCATCTGTTGAAGATCTCTTGGAGGAATTTAAGCCCCATTTCTACTCCCCTCTGAAACCGATCCAGTTCAATCCGAGCTTAGATCGGTTAACGGCGCTGAGCTCGGTTCTAACGACCATTTACACATCATGCTAGCACGGTTCCTCGCCCTCCTTTTGGCGGTCCACAGTACTGCAGCTCTGAAGGCAGGAATTATGCAAACAAAAATGGCGGCGCCCAGAACATTCAGGAACTTGTTTGTTTATATTAAGGATATTTCGTCGTTTGCAGAATGTCAGGCGAAGAAGGAATCCTGCTCATTCTCAGCATCATCCCAGGTCTCTGATGATGCCATTTATTGTTAATAAGCTGAGAAGAAGTTCATGTTGTGAACATCTGGACCAGTGTTTTATTGATTTATTTATATATATATACAGGTGAATGTTGGAAACTTGCATGTCTTAGGTTTAGTTAATGGAATAAAAATGTAAAAACTCACGTTAAGTTAAAATATTTAATTAAATGTATTTAATTGGATTTTTCTAGTCAACTTAATAGTTTGTGTTGAAGAAATAAAGCAGTTTAATACATTTAGTTTCCTAAAAATCATTTGATTTCAAATCATTGATCACATTTTACAGTCTGTTGTAAAATTTAAAAACATACAATGAATGTTTTCCATCTAAAGCGATTAAATAATCACAGAGAAACGGAGCTGGATCTGATTGTTTCGCTGCTAAACTTCTTTTATCTGATGTTGGGTTAAAAAGTCCCTGAATGTTTCTTCGTGGTTCCCTCTTTTCTAATAACAGGACTTTTTAGTTTCTAACAAATCTTAGTAGGAAAACAGAGAGATGAGAGTCTGAAGATGTTTGGAGTGTAAACCCTGCGGCCTGTAAGGGTCCAGTCACACCACCCGGTCCTGAGCTGCTGATTTACAGCAAACCCAGCCTTATAAAACACATCCAACCTTTTATTCCCCCTGAAACGGCTTTTATCTCCAACAACCGTCTCTCTGATGCAGCTCCGCCGGGTTCTGCTAGATTTCCACCTCCTAAGAGCAGATTTATGTGATCCTTAAAGAGCTGCTCCTCTCTTCCCTCCTCTGAGGGTTCAGCTCCCATCAGTCAACCTCTGAGGCCCCCATGCAGAACCCCCCCATCACAGCCTGAACACGTGTTGCATACCAGACCCCTGGCAGCCTGATGGTAATCTGCTGCCAGGGTGAATTCTTCTGTTCTTTAAAGGGGAATGTGGAATCCATGATCTGCCGCAGGTCCCTGCCTGCCCTCTGCGATCCGTCCGGTCGCACGGCATGATGGGAACCTGTGGAGAAGTTGTGGTACAGCTCATCTTTCAGGATTGCTTCACGTTTGACTCCAGTTTAACCAGCAGGAGGCGATCTCCTCCTCAACTTATCCCCATCTCTTGTCACAGTATTTCCCTCCATTTCTCCTCCTCCATCACAGACCTCAGCTGTGGATCTTTTCTTTCTGCGGTTGGTTAAAATATATGCCCCTCTTTGGACGGCTGGATCATTCTGATGTGATGATGTTTGCACAGCTCTGACGTGTGCAGACATTTTTGGCTGAATGCATTCAAAGTGTTTGCCAGGCATGTGTTAAAAGAAAGGAGGTGGTGCTTAGCAACAGCTGGAGCAACAGTGTGCAGGATTTCACCCGGTCAGTGCAGCGCGCTGCAGGCTGTACAGTGCAGTGCAGTGCAGTGCAGTACAGTGCAGGTCAGTGTAGGGCAGGCTGTGCAGTACAGTCCAATGCAGGTCAGTACAGTGCAGGCTGTTTTATTGACGCCCATCAGACAAAAATATTTAAAGCCTTTTAAAAAAAAATACATACACTGCAAAATAAAGTTTAGCACTCTGTTCATGCATTAAATATATATTTTTTTATATATAATAATGTTGTTTTTTCTTTTTTTAAAGGTAGGTGATTGTTTAACATTAATTATGCATAAAGGAAATAATTATTTTTAAAGGAATCCACTACTGGTTGATTATGCTTGCTATATATGTTTAAATACATCTAATATCTTAGAATTAACATTTGTGAAACTTCATATTTGCTTGAAAAATGTTATATTTTTTACCCATAGATGTTTGCATTTAGATGACACAGTAATCATAGCGTTGAGTTCCAGGTTTTATCCAGTAGCTCATCAAAGCCTTGGTTTAGAAAACATGCAAATAGAGGCGGATGAACGGAACCACCCTTTTGGAATGAGGGTCGTTTGGCTTCTTTTGTTAACAACAGAAGACCTCCCCTATTCAGCCAGGCCAACAATTCGCTTTAACGAACCCCTTTCAGAGACATAGACAGGTATGGGGCATTGCAGGCTAATAGAAAAAAGACAAACTACCCCTTGTCCTGGTTTTATCAGAACAGTTTGGCTCAATTTATACTCTTGGATGAAAGTTTTCTCTAAAATCAGGACAATTATTCAATGATCAATTTAGCTCCCTGGTGTTTTATTCGTAAACATCCGGTTTCCATTGTTTTGTAAACAGGGAAAATCCTTGGCTTATGTTCAGGACAGAAATCAAAACAAACTCTGAGACACATTACAGCTGCCTGCAACCTTAAAAACTACAGAAGAAGAAAACATCAATTAGTGAATTGTTGTTTCAGCTTCTGACTTCTAAGAATAACGTGCTGCGTAAAGCCTTCGTAAAACGACTCTTTGGGTCACATGACTCATTCGCCATCGGTGAGTTTCTTAGAGCAGCAGCCCACCTAGAGTGACAATAAAAGTGACAAATATTAACTAAATCATTTAATGTTTCAAATTTAGCTGATTCTTGGGTCACAAATTTAAGCATGATTGTTGAACATACTTTTCACACATTTTCACAGGTTGTTTAAGTCTCTATCACTACTGAAACATCAACTAAAGGTTCACTGTGTGACATGGTGGGACACCTAGTGTCTCGACCTGCAAACTGCAACCAACTAAATACCTGCCCAAAATTAAAGCTGCAGTGACATGGATGGATGGATGGATGGTGGATGGATGGTGGATGGATGAATGATGGATGGATGGATGGATGGATGATGGATGGATGGTGGATGGATGAATGATGGATGGATGGATGGATGGA
>NW_015151051.1:385907-387647 GCF_000732505.1 Cyprinodon variegatus
TGATGAATGGATGGATGGATGATGAATGGATGGATGGATGATGGATGGATGATAGATGGATGGATGGATTAAAGACAGTAAAACTTTTTTCTTTATTAACAAATTTAGACAAGTAGATCCTAAAAGCCTCTTTGCGCCGTTGCTATGGCGATGCTGGAAAAAATTGCTTCTAGCTGAAAGATGGAAACTCTGTGATGTTACAGAGTCTGAAGTCACTATTATCACAACATCCAATCAGAGTGCGTGTTTAGAGTGGTGCTCTGATATACATCACTATGACATTCCCACTGGTTCAAGCTGCATTTCTGTCCTGGTTATATTGAAAGCTAAATGGAAAATCTACTTTAATGGCTTCTATTTTCGTGGAGTCCTCTGATGCTGTTGCTTCATAACGTTGCTAGCTTTAGAGAATTATTCCACAGTTTGCAGCACAGGCTGCATCGATTTAAAAGGCTGTAATGAAGCTCTTATATTTAACCTTTAAGGTGTTATAATTAGTTCCATTTCGACGTCAGAGCCTGAAGGTCTCAGCACGCAGCATATGGTCTGCAACAGTTGATGCATGTTTGTTTGGTTAGATATTTTTTACCTAGAGACATCCCTCGTGTGTGTTTGAATGCTTGTGCACAGGAACCCCTCGGCTATCAAAGAAGCAGTGTCTTTAAAAGACGAAAAGGCCTTGGTTGTCATGGGGACCGTAATGCCTCACAGGACTCCAATAGACAGAGAGAGATAAAACTCCACAACTATTTTTTCAAAGAACTACTGTTTCCATTTTTCTCTTGTAGTTGATTTTAAACAGAAACACTCATAAGATTATTCTGTATTTAAAGGTTAAACTACAATTAAAAAAAAAACAATGAAACTGGTTTTACAGACCAAACTAAAACAGCAGAATATAATGCAGTTTTATCTACTATAGGATTACTTGTCATGCAAGATCAGTTGAAGTGCTGAGGAGTTTGCAGATGATGGGAAGAGGCTAGAAACTGTTCTGTAGGACAGGTTGAAGACAGGCAGGCAGATAAATTAAAAAGTCCCAGAAACAGTCCAGGATATGTCCAGAGAACAGGTTTAGATTTCTGCCAAGCAAAGTTGGCACTATATTAGCTTTTTAAGCAAAGTAGATAAGATCGGGAAAATCTGAAAAAAAATTGGAATCAGGATAAAAAAAGTGAAAAAACAAAAACTGTTTGAAGGCTTTCTATAATCTGGCCCACTCTGTCTGCTGTAGTCCAGAACAGGGGAGTATTTTGGCAATAATTTGGCAATACAATACTTTAAATACTTTTATAGAATTCTGAAGTTTACATAGTAAGTTGTCCTTTTTAGGTGTACACTTTGAATCATGCAGACTGCACACACTTTTTATGGATGCTTGAGGTTTTATAGTTGTGTTTTATGCTTTCCTTCATTTTTGTGATATTTCTATTACATAACCTTTTGGAAAAACAAAATAATTTTCACACTGTTTCATGAATAATGCTCAGTGCATTGCTTGTCAGTGTATACTGGGTCACAGTCTGCTTTGACTCGGGAACACAATGATTTGTAAATGAAAAAAATGGAAAAATAAATGGAAATAGAAATACAAAATTAAATCAGGAAATAAAACTTTGAAAAACATCTTAATAAAAAAGGGTTGAAAGTGACTTTGCTGTTTTCTTTGCTTGCTTATTTTTATTTTTTATTTCTTGTCTGATATCAGACTGGTTTCTAAAATTAATATTAGGTTGGATT
>NW_015151051.1:388932-391969 GCF_000732505.1 Cyprinodon variegatus
AATGTTTTTTTTTTTTCCAGTGGCCCTGATCCTCTTCCGTATATGTGAATAGTAGATTTATTGGTATTTATTTATTTACCTTTGACCCTCCTCCTTGTCAGGCCGCCTCCTGCTGTGATTAATAAGCAGAAGCAGCTGCTGTGGTTGATTGATTGTTTGGTGAAGGAGTCAAACAGTCTTTCTTCCACCAATTAATGTTTATATTTACATTTTTTTGTAGGTCAGCTTTTAGTTTATTTCTGTTATTTCTATTAGTAAAGAAAAAACTTAGTGAAACCAGAAAACTTTTTATTTTAGAGTGAGTTAAAAACCTCCTAAAAACTACTCTGGCATTTTTAGATGATTGGGAACTTATCAGGTGGTTAGATTAGCCGTAACAAGCAGAGAAACGTCACTGATGGCTGGAAGAGTGGATGGTGGATCCAGCCGATCAATCGGACGAACAGTCAGCCAGCGGGCCGTGAGTAAAACCAGCTGATCCAGTTTATCCTCTGTGCTGCAGAGAAACAGTCCATCGCTACAGAAAGCAAAGCTGTTGGTTTTAGAAAAGGATTGTGGGAAAGAAGGATGTTTGTTATTGGAAGGTGAAGGGATCTGGTTGATCATTAATGATGTCTGACCCTGAAGCTCCGCCTGCGTCGGAAAATATGTTAATCATGGATGCAGCTATAAGGAAACTGCATCCATGATTCAATCAATAGATTCTGATTCAGGAAGAAACTATTAAACAGATTATTATTCAGGTGGAACACGCATATCATGAATTTATGTGGCAGAATTCAAATAAGCGATTTTAATCCAGATTAATTCCAAGTTTACAGTGAGATTAATATAGATTTATAAAAGTACTTCTGCCTCCCAGTAAGATGGAGGACTCCATGGTTGTTGGTGCAGCCTTGTAATTAGGTGCGTTATTTCTCTCTTTGGCCGTCTTATGATGTACCAATACTAAATCACAGCAAAAGTTTGATTCCCTAAAAAGGCTTTTCTCACTTTGCTGGTGAAGATTCTCCGTCATCCAGGTCATTCCAGGAAGCTTTTTCAGTTTCTCACTTTGGGAAATGGAATCATGTTTCATAAAACGAACCTTGGCGGCACTTTTTGAGTTCATGAAATGATTTTTATTTTCTCTTTATCTAAATCACTGCACTTTAATGCAAAGGATTTCCTGTTTCCAAAGGAAGTTACGTCAGCAAACAATTTTTCAAATGCTTTATCCTTCATGCAAATATTCAGAAACAGAGACACATACAGAGTCGGGTATTCATGAGATTTTATAGAGTTCATTATAAATAAGAAGCTCCTAAAGTAATTTAATCACAACAAATACATTATATTTAAACTGTAATGTCCTGCAGAGATTAAGAAAATTTAATATTAAAGAAGTTGTGTAATGTTGCATAACAAGTGCCTATTGACGTCTGTCTGTCTCGTATGCAAGTGAGCGAGGAGTGTTAATCTCTTATCTCATCCTATGCCACGCACCTGCTTTGTCTGCGATAATGAAGGTTAACTGCTTTAACCGATTCTGTTGATGCTTAAGGCTGTGTTGCAGATGCCTGTTGGGCCCTTTTCTAGAGGGTGATGTAAATAATTCGGACTTTGGCTCACTCAGGACTTGGTTTATCGTTTATTCTTTGCTATTATAATGTCAACAGATTTATGTTATCTTTTAGGAGTTAATTTTTGAAGAAACAAATATTTTTTCACTTGATGAGTTTCTTATTCATTCACTGTGTAAAATTAGTCCATCGATGCTTTTCCAGACTGATTAAAGTGATTTACTTTAGTTCCTAAACACTTTGAGTGTTGAAGAAACAAAGTTGTGTATTCTTTAAGATTTTTAGTCTACTTCATGTTGTCAGACAGGTTCTGATGGATTGGTTATTCTATGCAGTGATTGTCTGGATGCATAATAATTCACATAGGATTAAAATCCCTTTTATCATCAATGATTTTAGAGATACTGGATGATAAATCTGATCTGTGGTTGTTTCTGAACCAGAAGCAGAGATTCTGACTTTTCTTTAAGAAATAAAGTCTCAGTTAAACCAGGCGTCGGTCTGTAACCGGCTCCATCCAGTAGAAATGAAAGTTATTTGCAGAGACTTGGCCTGTTTACAGAGGCAAAGTTATCCCTCTGCGCATTTTTCATTTCCTCGGCTATGAAGCTTTCATTCTTCCCTCATTGATTTTCCTTTTTTGTCTGATTGAGGATCTAATACTGCGTGTGGAGAAAAGAGCTGCTATCGAAAACAAAGTAAACAGACACAGGAAAGCTGATATAGTGCCTCCTGTTTATGTGTAAATGAATCATGTCTGGCGTGGTTTAGTATCTGCTGGGTTGTACGTCAGTCATTCTGTCTATCACAGCAGAAACAGACTGCTATCCCTGCTCTGCTCATTTTCCCCACGGTTGCAGATCTAAACAGGAAGCATGGAGACGCTGGTGGGAACCTTTTTCACTCCAGAGGTTTATTTCCATTCAGAAATAACAGAAACTCATCGGCTTCATGAGAGTTTACTAAACATTTTCTTTTTTTCTGAGTGTTTTTCTGCCAGTTGGAGCCCAGAAACAATGAATAATGCAACAATGAACATATTTGGCGAGAGATGAATCTGTGTCTACAATAGATGTGTTGATTTTAGAAGGAATTTCAGTTTAATATTGATGTAAGAACTCAGGATAAAACCAATCTGTATCACTATAAACCAAAATCTGTTAATGAAACATATTTAATGTATTGAATATAAAAAAGCAAATATAGCAAATATGTCTCTAAAATTATGAACTTTTGCATCATTGTGGAATAAAAATAATGGTTTTAATCCTTAGTAATATAAAACATATATATAAAAAAAAAAAATTCCCTGCTTTAATATCAAAGAAGAAAAGAATGGAAGCCCATTACTGCCAACCTGATAAAAAAAAAAAACAATTTGTATCTCATATCTGACTTATTTATCTCATAGTTATGAAATACTGTGTCAAAATGATGAATTAGTAGGTCATAATGGTATCCCCTATAAATGACAT
>NW_015151051.1:394449-398106 GCF_000732505.1 Cyprinodon variegatus
CTATCTCTATAGTTCTGCTGCTATAGGCTTAGACTGCTGGAGGACATAGGGACCCCTTTTCAACATAAAACGGCCCCTACAGGAAACTTTATATGCTAATGGAAATTTATTGTGACTCATAAGCTGAAAAAATCAGCTGTCCATCATAAAAAACAGTAATTTTAGTACATTAGAATATATATTATGTGGCTTGTTGTAGCTCTGATGATCAGTCCTTCAGAAAAGGAACAAAACCCTTGATGCCGGTGCAGGAATGTAGCATACCTAAGAGCCACTGTAAAAACTTCCATCTTATCAAGGACATTGCCTTTAGTCAGCTTTAATGAAGAAATTGAACGCACTCATCATTCACACAACTAATGTCTCAATAGGTCAGATTGACTTCATGTGACTCCGCCTCCGATGTGACCCTCTGCTTAAATGTCTGTCCTGTGTTTACTTGTGCTTTCTTGTGCAAGATTCCTGTCAAGGATAAAGTGTGAAAAATGTTTTTTTTTTTCCCCTCTTGTCCCCAATATGGCTCCTATCTTTCCGCAGAGACAATGGCAGCGCTAGTTAACCGCCTGGACCTGGGCAGCCAGGTAACCAGTGGGAACCCGGCAGTTTAGTCTCAGTTAATCTGGTTGTACAGTTATACTGAAACTGTAATTTCCCTCTGGGATTATTAAAGTATGTCTGATTCTGATACAACAAAAACACTTTTTAGTGTAGAAGTCAAAAAAGGAGGATGCTTTGTCGGCATCAGGGAGGTGTTAAAGACGGATGGGGTGCAAATTGGAAAGAAAAAAAAAGAGTCACACCCAGTATTACATCACCTCTGATCCGGGCATAAAAATCTAAAAATTTGTTTTAGGCCAGCCTATATAAAACTATAAAAAAGATAATTCACCATTGACAGAAAGTTGTGCCTAGAAATCAAAGTTTTAGTAAATTTCTATATAAGCCTGAAAAATCTGCAAACTGCTAAGTAGCTTTGTTTAAGACAACACAGGCAGCCGAATATCAGCATTATGTTGATTTAAAAAAAACAATACTGATTTTATATTAACAGGTTGGTTAGATCAGTGTTTAATTTCATGCACACAGAGGATTGTTTTTGATCTGACAGCAAACACAAACACCAACAGGATCTTCCTGTACGCAGCTTAAGCTTCACTGTAGATGTGCTTTAGGATGCGTAATCTATCATAGATGCAGCATGAGCAGAATATCATCCTTATGATGTGACGCCGCTTCCCTTTCAGTATTTACAAAACACATCTGGATCCTCGTGGAAAGCTTTGATTAGACGGAAACCATTTTTATTAGAAAGCTGGTTTCGGGGACGGAGACCGATGAAGGACGTCGTCACCAAAGAAACATTCCTCCCAACTTTAAAGTTCTATTTTTTTCCTTACATGTTGGTTGAAGTGAAAGATTTTAATCAATATTAATCTTTTTTTTTCCTGTATAAGCTGATAAGTGCCTCATTTGGCCAATTTATGACTGCATTCAGCAGTGATGCTGTAACATCATGGGGAGTGAATGCATTGTTGCTGCAGTGCATTTTCTATGGAGCTACATTAGGGCCACTAACTTTGTTCAAACACATATTTTGTTTAAAATTTAATTATTTTAACCTGAAAAACAGTTTATAAATAAACAAGGATTTAAAAGTTAAAAGCATTTTTTGAACTTGAAAGGAAAGTTTTTAATCTAAATAATATTTAGGAATCTGAAAAAAATGAAACTGAAGAAAATATAAAATATGGAAAAGTGAATTATGCTTTAGAGACATTTCTCCCATGGTCTTGTTGAGGCACCTGCTGTCTGTCATCAGTCCACTTCCCATGTACTCTAAGCCCCGCCCCCACAAAGGAACTGTTTGAAACTGAAAATTCTGAAAAGTAGTTTAAAAAATGTGTTTTCAGTTTTTTTTCTTTGCTGTTTATTTTTGCTTTTAGTTTAATAGTTTTTAATTCCTGAAAAAAACTTTTAATGCCCCAATTTAGCTCCATAATTTGCCCTAAATTCTTAACATCTAGTTAAATTGATTTATAAACATTTGTTTTTCTGGTTCAATTGAGATTTATGCTATCATTGTGTCACGACAAAGCAAATAATTGGGATAAAATTATCATAATACTTTGACCCCAAAAATAACAATACTTAAAACTACTGCGCTCTATATTTATTTTTACGTATAAAGTGAGGCAATTATGTCAATTTTTAAATCTTTTTTTAAATAAATATATTAATTAATCAATTTAAATGTATACTTACTTACTAAATATATACTTATTTATTCAACTGTATTTTTTTTTTACAGTGAAGCAGTATATTTAATATTTTAATCATTAATATATAAACAAATACATTTAATTATTTCATGGTATATTTATTTTTTGTACGAGACATTAATGACTGTGACCCCCACCCCCATAATAGGCCTTAAAAAAAACTTTATTGGTTGATCTCTAGTTGAACTAGATTAAAAAAGGAATTTAAATAACGGATTTAGATTTTATACGTTAAATCAGTTTCATAAATTTAACTTATAATACTCTGAAAGGAACTGAAATGGGAATTTTGATGGATAAAAGCCAGAATTCCCAACTTGTCAACCACTAAATGTTTCCATCAGGCAGTTCATACGAGTTTTAATTGTTTCCAGGTTTTTATTTCAGATAGAGCGTAGGTTAAATCGTTCCGACTGACGCTGTGCACTGCCGGTTAGATGGAACACATTTCTCTTGGTTCTATTTAATAAAATTTTAGCTGACCCAAACATTTTTGGTTTAAAGTAGGAGTAATGAGCTATTCAGTTAAAAAAAAAATTTTTTTTCAGTCTGTCATTTGGTCCCGTTTCTGGTCGTACCGGCGATATCCCAAAACCGGCTTGTTTTCATTTTAGACAAATAACTTCTATTTCACGTTAACATGTCTCCATGCACAAAGGTATTTTAGAGTGTAGCAACTTATATGTTTAAATAAGAGAGTATCAAGAGCTGCTTTTCTTGCTCCTCCAAAGTAAAGTTCTTGCAGAACTGTTGGTTTTCTTCAGTGGAAATCATTTTTCAACCATAATGGTCCCCAGTTATTTCCATGAGAAAAAATAGACATATTTTCCTGTGGTCTCTGGTCTTCAGCAGGGCTCTGCCCTAGCTGCTGATCTTGGTCAGCATCTTGTTGATGGCTTGTTTGACGTGCGTGGTGGAGCTGCGGCGCCGAGCCTTGCCCTGAACGGCCTTGCGGCGTCTCACCTCCCTGCATAGCTCGTGAAAAGCTTCGGCCACGACGCCGCCCTCGTCGGCGCAGGCCGAACACTCGTAGAAGGCACATGCCATCTCCGCTGCCAAACGTTCCCCTTCCTCCGTGGGGACCTGACGGACGTGGTCCAGGTCCGATTTGTTCCCGACCAGCACTAAAGGAACGTTCTTGGGTTTCTTCACATCCTCTAGGAGGGATCGAAGCGGGGCCACCTCCTCAAAGCTACCACGGTCTGTGATGTCATAGACGATGACGAACCCGTCACCCCAACGCATGTGACCTTCCTTCTGCTGAATGTCCTCCTGTGAAGAAGAAATTATCGATGCTGATTAAAAGCATAAATACCAGCTAGCCAAAATGACCCTTTAACAGGAAGCCAATGAAGAGAAGCCAGGATAGGAGAGATAT
>NW_015151051.1:399413-404320 GCF_000732505.1 Cyprinodon variegatus
TATCGGCTACATGAGTTTTAAAATATCGGCATATCGGATATCGGCCAAAATCCCAATATCGTGCATCCCTAAATACAAGCGCATCTGGGCCCTTTTGATCAGTGAGGTAGTGTTTACAGATGATAGAGTTGGGCTTTCCTTCCAGTGTTTAGTCCCGTTTCTCTCCTGAATGTATAGCTCAGCTTTTACTATGACTAACTTTAAAAGAAATATAAAATATAAAAACTTGCACAGAGCTTGTCTGCTGAACCGTTCCTTTCTTAACCAGAGCCACTGTAATGTGCCTTGAGATGACAGGTGTTGTGAATTTGCGCTATATACATAAACTGAATTGAATTGAGTTAATTTACAGTTACCTTTTCTAACATTAAAAGTATATATAGATCAGTGCTTCTATGTTCCTCTGGTATGTCTGCTTCTGTCTCCTGTTACCCCATTCACGCTCAGAAGAAGCTAGAGCCTGACTCTGCAGACGGTTCCTGTTAAAAGGGAAGTTTTCCTCAGAAACCAGATGTTATCAGCTGGTTTTCCTTAGGAAGAAAACTTTTAATCAGTCTGACTGGCTGACCCGGTTGATCCATCTCTGAGATGACATGATTAAAATTGGAGCTATAGAAATAAACTGAAATGAAAATTAAATAAAATTTAATGGAGGCTCTGTTGGACCAAGGGACCGATTCCAGCTGCTCCGTTCAGCACCGTGACTCGCTCCGCCATCACTCTTTGATAAAGCAGGCTAGACCCTTCCAAGGCTTTAATAACAGCTGATTTAACTTTAAGCTTTTTTTTAAGCATTTCCAATAGTTGTTAGTGTGGTTTACGTTTATTTTTTTTAACCTACTTCATGTTGTCAGATGGGTTCTAACAATCATTTCTAGATCTTACAGTTCTGGACCTTGAGAGGCTTCCTGGGGTGACTGAAATTAATATGAATAAAACTATATTTGGTTAATTTATAGGTGAATTATGTTTCTCTTAGGAAATGCTGGTTAAGATCATTTGTTCTCTTAAATTAATCAGAATTACAATAAATATTTTGTGTGTTCAGGTTATCTTAGCTTGATACTGAAAATGTTCTTGATGTGAACATTAAAGTAAGAAGAGAAAAACACAGACGCAATTTGTAATAGTAAAAAAAATACTTTATGACATCAATAAATAACCAGGTTTAACCAGCAATCTTTAAAAGCCCCAAAAACAATCTTAGGAATGTAAATATTTTAAGAAAATGTGCCCGTTTCTTTTAAAGCGGAGCTTGTGAGTCTGACTCTCCTTTGAACAGGGAATTTATGGTGTTTCAGGAGGAATCCACCTGCACAAGGCTGTGATAAAACCAGTGGCCTGACATCCAGGCGTCCATCTTAATGCCTGCTGAAAATAGCCCTCAGTGTAATGAGAGAGGGATGACTGGGATGAAGTGTCGCAGGGGAACTCAGCCTCCAGCAGAACACCTACGCAGCGCTGCAGCATATTTATCTGGTGACTTACGCAAAACCTCCCCTCCCAGTCTGAGCGCGGCCACACTCCTGCTGCAGGAAATTAGCATCCCAAAGGGCCCTTCACTTCCACATCCAACCAACACTTCTTCTAAAACTAAGTCTGCCTCATAGAGCACTTCAGGACACTAAGACCCACATGGAGTCTGCTTTTTGGCTGGATCTAATTGTTCAGCTTAAATGGATGGAGACGGTTTGCTACCGTTAATCTATCAGGAAAGAACGCAGCTGTTAGCGGAAAAAATCCACAGATAAAACGTTGAAAAACTTCTTAATCAAAAAAGAAAATATTTTAGGACTAAATGCGCCCTCCTCTGGACAAGACTCTGCTGTCCATGTACAGCTGATGGACAAAGGACATTCTTTGGAAGACCAGAATGTTCACATTTTGGACAAAGAAGACAGGTGGTTTGAGAGGCGCGTGAAGGAACCCATCTATGTTAAGAGAGACTCAGATTTCAGCTTTCAAAAACCTACAGAAGACCTCACCTGTTTAGAAATAAGGATGTGGCTCTCTGTTTCCATTACATGTAGGTTCTAAAACAACAACCACCCACAGTATGTATGTAGAGCCATCAGCTTTCTATTTAATAAAACATCAGCAGACCCGTACTGCATTCCCCATCTTCACCTGTAAGATCACCTTTGTTTCTAGCAATCTGTTCATTTCTAAAAACACACTAACAAATCATCAAGATGCTTTGCCATGAGGCGCACTGCCATTTTGGATGCGTGACGTCAATTCTTTCTCCTATTTTCACTACATTTCCACTGGTTATGTCCTGTGTTTTTAGAGAATAATGAAACCCACGGCGGCGTAAAGTATAAACGTCTTTGGGTTCCCTCCTAATCTGCAGAGACGGGCGTGACGGCCCAAGGTTCCAGTATCACTCAGCCTTCGGTCTCTACAGTCTATTTAACAATCATTGGCTGGTCAACGCGAGGTGTTGTCTGCCCATTGGGCCCACTGCTGGAATGCTATTGAGGCTCAAAAAGTGACTGGGACTAAACACTATCAAGATGGACACCTGGATTATATAACCGTGTTTTATCAGGATCTAATGTTTTTTGGTGTTTTTATGCATGTTGGTGACTAAGCCCCTTTAAATCTGAAGGTTTTAGTTTTCATGCGACGTCTGAAACTGAACTCAACTCTGTGTTTTTTAGACCATAATCCCAAACCTTAGAGACGTAACTTTGTCATGATTCTGTTTAAGTTTTCTTTTTGAGTTTTCAATGGTTTTATTTCCATTTTGTGTTCTAGTAGTTTCTGTATGTATTTGAATTCTTGTGTATTTTTTGTTTTAGCCTCTGCTGCCCTCTTATCAGTCTGTTTCTCCCAGCTCCCTTCTAGACTCTTCTTTCCACACCTGCTCCTCGTCTGCTAATTAGTCCTCCCATTGTTTCCGTCTCCCATATATATTCCTCCTGTTCATTCACCCTTTTCTGGTTCCTTGTCGTTTCTTGGCTCCTTGTGTTCCTTTTCCCTGATGCCTTTCATTATTTAGCTGATTCTATATTTTGTAATTTTTGGATTTTTCCTTCCGTTGCCACCTTTTTGTTATTAAATCTGCTAGAAACCACCTCAGCTTCTGTTTCTGCATTTGGGTCCTTCAAACCTCCACTCAAGCTGACAACCTTTGTAACAGATAAAGTTGATTAATATTATGTTTCTAGAATAGCTTCTTAAAGGCCCAGACTTTCAACTTAAAGATATTTTAAAATTAAATCAAATTTTTGATTAAAAACCAATCAATTCTTTAAAGGGGAGTGATAAAATATTACATGGTCCATTCGGATCTTCTTTAGGCTAAGAATCCATTTATTTGTGGAAATGTATGTATAAAAGTTTTAAATCATTGCATTTGTATGTTGGATAGTCAAATAACCTCCGGAAAAGACAGTTTAAATACATTAAGCCCAACATTACCATAACATTCATGTCAATAACTGCATAAAATCATCTGAACTTCATCATGCTGAGCTAATCTGAGTCATTCTGGCCGAGGGGCCCCAGTTTGAATCATTTCAGTGAATGGATTTGATTGGAGAGGATGCTGGAGCAATTATCCAATCAGCCGTTATTACAGCCAAAGCTAATCAGATCAGGTAGGGGTCAGATGCTCTTTCGTGTTCCAGAAGGTCTTTTTTTAAATAAAAGCAGCAGAATGAAAGCCGTATATCTTTGCCTGTGTAGGAGTGCAAAACATGCAGGGTGAAACTATTCCTGGAGTTACGTCACCCTGTTCTGCATCTTAGCATCCGGTTGATCATTTATCCCACCTGGCCTGCAGTGTCCAGGATCTCCATGGTGACAACTTCATCATCAATGTTGGCTTGATGTCGATACGTCGATTCTGTGAGCGACAAAAAAGGAAACCAAGCGGTTTATATTTTATAAATTCAGTTTTGATTCATTGGTTGATGATGGTGACAAATTTCTAATGTGGGAGAGAAACTCGGCCTTGTTGAGTTTCTAAGTTGGTGCATTTGGTAAAGTGGAGGGGAAATGGCTTTAATTTAAATTAATTTAAATAAACATTCTCAGTTAAAAGGGATCTGCATCATTCATGGATACAGGAGTAATTTAGCTCAAAGAATGTCCCGTTAAATAAGCAAAAATCAGGACAAAAGCAGGTAATTGATTCTTAAAGGGATCCACGGTTTGTTTTAACAATAGAATTTATTTGAGAAATATTGAATTCCAAAAAATACAGTAAGCTGTTTAGTTTTAATGAATTTAAACATCACAGAGACGTCTCTATGTGGTTTAAACTGCAGTGAATTCTGTGTAAATGACGTATGGTAGGTTATGTAGCGCTAGCTCTGTTCAGTTAAAACTACAATGCATAAAGTTAAAAGTTTTTTCTGTTTGAACTGAAATGCATTGAAATCGATAAGAATGTAGAAATAACAAAAGGTGATGATGCTCTGCTAATGTTAGCCTTCCTGAGTTGCTTTCAGTCCAATAAGAAGTGATCACATCGTTTACCCAGCATGCATTGCTCAGGTGGAAAAAAAACTGCAATGTCCATGGTTGAAAACTATAAAAAAAAAGGATGTATAACTATTTTAATTAATTTTGATTTTTTTTTTTTTTCCCAAATGGTGATTATTTTTAAGGTAATAAAAAAATTACAACATACAGCAATAGCCATTCAAAATTTCCCAACTTTCCTTGGCTGGTCCCTTCAATTAATTTATATACATCTAAAATATTCTTTGTCATGATTTTTGAACATTAAGATGGAGAAGCGCCACCTCATGGTCAGACCCTGTAATTCAGTGAAAGGGCGGAGTCAGAGTAAAACAGTATGAGAAGGCCAGTGGCTGGAAGTTGGAGGGGATTCGGCTGCTATTGGGATGGCGTTGGGCTGGAGTAAGGTTGATGTTGGGCTGGAGTAGGGCTGG
>NW_015151051.1:405755-407170 GCF_000732505.1 Cyprinodon variegatus
GGCTGGCATTGGGCCATTTTTGAAAGGCTGCCACTGTATTTAGGCCAACATCAACTAGTCATAGATACTTTTTAAAAATCTGTTCCATAAATATAAATAAATTCATCAGACGTTACTATAAATGTTCTGCATTCCTTGTTTTTAATTAGCGGTTATTTGAGTTATATTTGCTTTTTTAAAAGCCTGCACTAGTCTGACAAATCTCCTCTAACCTCTGACATGAACTTCAGCTCACTGGATATTTGTTTTTTTTTCCAAACCATGCTCTGCAGATCTGAGAAAGCCTTCGCCTCAATGCTCAAAAACAATCTTTTGTTGCAGTCTAACTGGCTGATGTGCATGTAAAAAAGGACCTGTTCAGGTTTTCATTTGAAAGGTATATTCTGTGCACATTTATAAGAAAACTAGCCTCCAATTGATGCCATGTTTTGAATGGCAGACTGTGCTTCCACCCCCTGGTGGTTGCCAGGTGGCAGCGCTCCTCCTGGGGATAGACTGCGTCCTTCTGACGTTAATGAAATGCCACTGAGAGCTGGGAGAAGGAGCGGTTAGGTTCAGGGGCAGCTAATTCATCCCTGCCTGCTGTTCTGTTGCTCTTTATAATGGAAATGCCTTCGATTGTTAGATATGCGGAAGGTGGGATGTATAGAAGGCAAACATAGAAGCGTCACTCCAGGCAGCAGTTAATGAAATGACCCGCAGTCCAAGCTGTTGATAAAGTACACAAACACATCCTCTCTGAGGCTTTAAACTATCTTCAGCCTGTGCACGATTCACTCTGCTTCCCTTTTACTAAAATCCCCCCTAACTGTGAGATACAGCATAATGCAGGACACAGCTGCTTTGGTGACGTCAGAACAGAGCAGAGGCAGCAAACATTCAACAGGCAGAAAGCAATAATCATGCCAATAATGCAACAGTCTTCATTCCTGAGTGCAGCCGCCCTCTGCTCTGATGCTTTAATGAGACCCAGTTGGAAACGATGCAGCGTTTTATTTACTCATGGTGGTTTCTGCTGGTGGCAGCAAAGAACACAAACATGGAGGAGGGGATGGACGCTGGGTAATATTACAAACACTGCTACCAACAATAAAGGCTGAATAAAAGGCCTGTTTTATTTTGAAGTTCAATATTCTTTTTATGATTAAACAGACTTAAGGAAAAAAGAACTGTTAACGCTAAAATTTTAAAATTTGACCCTACTTAGAAACCATCATTCCTTGACAAATGAAGGTTTAACTACTACCTGGTTCAATATACTGGAGAAATTGTTGAAATAACTTTTTATACGAGCATTTTGGGATCCTAAAGTGATCCCAAAATTCTCCTTCCATCTAAATATGGCATTAATAAGTTTAAAGGAATAGTACACCCAAAACATGATTAGCCTTCATTTTCTACTCACCCCCATGCTG
>NW_015151051.1:408018-413254 GCF_000732505.1 Cyprinodon variegatus
ACTTCTTTTCACACTTTTATCTCAGGATTGCTTGTTTTTTTTTATTTCAATTTACAAAATGTGTTCCTTGCAAAAATAATGGAACAAAATTCATTCCATATGGTGCCGAGTCTTAAAATATAAATTATCTGCAGTCTGTAGAAAAACTTTAATATTTTAGTTATTTTTTTTACTCCGTACTGTTTCCCACTGGGTAGTAGAGTTTCTGTCGGTGTGGCTCGAGGGTTCCCTCTGTTAGCAGGAACATCCAAGGTTATTCTGAGCAGGAAAGAAGCTCAGATCATCAATAACCATGAAACTAATCGGTAGTCGATAAATAGGTCGCCATAGTCGCAGGCGTTCACATTGAGATGGATGAAGTAGAGCAAACATTCTGGCAGTAATCTCTACTTTCTAGGCCTGGCAGTCTGCAAACACGCCCCCTACCTGACTGATGTGCTCATAATGGCGCTTTAATAATGTTTCATCCACTTCATGGGTAATTTCAGCCAGAGTCTGATTGGTAACAGACACCCACCAGCAGTGCTGTTATTCCCATTATGGACCTCATGCTGGGATTTCCTGGTTATGACGCCAACTCTTGTGGAAACCAAGGAGGCCGTTATTATTCCTTTTATATTTCACTGCTTAGTATGAGGCTGGCATCCAGAACAACAACACATCACATAATAGATGGAAAATAAACTTCATGCCAAAGAAATATCAGCTGAACTGAATTTATGCTTGTAATATCTAAATGAAAAGGGGAATATCCTGAACATATTGTTGATTTATGAAGGAGTTCATGATGGCAATAAGTTTGGGATCATTATGTGGCTCCAGAATAGTGCAATCATTTCCTGAGTGCTGCCTGTTTTTGCAGTCGATTGCTCTCTGATGCTCCTCATGTCACCAAATAAACTGACGTACGATTGAGAAGAGCGCCGAGGGAAGCGTTTAGCGCCTCTCATGCGCTCCGAGCAGCCAGGAAATGAAAAGGGCCTTACAGATGAGACACTTTGTCTTTGCAGCATATAATTACAGCGCAGGAAAGTGGTTTGACCGCCATCGTAAAGAGAAAAGGCCAGACTCGGCTACATTAATACACACTGTTTCATGTTTGCCTAAAGCAGATGTGTCTGAATCCACTCATTGTGTTTCATGGATATTGTATTTTGTAAAAGCACTTTTATTTTGGACAGTTTGGAAATATGATGCTTTTTTGAAAGCTGTCTGATACAGTATGAAGGGATTTCTGTCTGTGGGAAACGGGAGGAAAATCTGATGGTTCTCTATCGGTGGACTCCCGTCTTCAGGTCGGTGGTGAGTCCTTGTCTCAAGTGGAGGAGTTCAAGTATCTCGGGGTCTTGTTCACTAGTGAGGGTCGGATGGAGCGTGAGATCGATAGACTGATCAGCAGTGATGCTGTCGCTGTATCAGACTTACTTGGTGAAGAGGGAGCTGAATCGGAGGGCAAAGCTCTGGATTTACCGATGGATCTACGTTCCCACCCTCACCTCTGGTCAGGAGATCTGGGTAACGACCCAAAGGACAAAATCATGAATACAAGCGACTGAAATTAGTTTCCTTCTCAGGGTGGCTGGGCGCACCCTTTCAGATGGGGTGAGTAGAGTTGTTCTCCCCTCATCGTCGTGGAAAGGATCCAGCTAAGGAGGATCGAGCATCTGTTCCTGATGCCTCCTGGTCGCCTCCCTCTGGAGGTTTTCCAGGCAGGTCCCATTGGGAGGAGGCCTGGTGGAAGGACCAGGACGCAATGGAGGGACTATGTCTCTGAGCTGGCCTGGTGTCGCCTTGGGGAGCAGCTGGAGGAGGGAAGTCTGGGCATCTCTGCTTAGACTGCTGCCTCCATGACCCGGATAAAGAGGAAGAAAATGGATGGATGGAGACAAGAGAAGGATTCCAGTATCAGTATCTTCCAGGACCAGACAGAGTCCTGTCATCTGGGGATGAATCTGCAGTCATTGGGAGCATCAAAGATGGAGCAGAAGCTGAGGACAGAGAGCTGGTGAAGCGCTTTGTGGCATGGTGTGGAAACAATCATCTGATCCTGAAGGTCAAAAAAACAAGGAGATGATTGGAGATCTCAGAAGAAACAGGAACAAGTTGAATCCTGTTAACATCCTGGGAGAAGAAGTGGAAGAGTAGAAACACCTTGGTGTTCACCTGGATAACAACCTGGACTGGAGACACAATTGGGAAGCCGTCTGCAAGAGACGCCATTAATATGCAGTACAGTGATCGGGATCCAGGCTGTGTTAGCGCCACAAAACCATCCGGGTCGCCGGCGAACCGTTTCAAAGCGTTTTTGATTGTGTTTTATTACAATGCCTAAGGCTGAAAAAAAAAAGAGAAGAAAATGCACTGGGGCTTATTTTTAGTTAGATTATCTGAGTTACTTCATCAATCCCTGAGTTATTTTAGGTTTGTAAATGTTGCATTTTATTATTCTATGGGTCAAATAGTTCACTAAAAGCATTTGGCACATTTGGAGACGCTGGTGACACCAAAGGTTCAACGCCCCACAGCTCTGGATCTGTTGTAGCTAGAGGTCAGAAATGTTCTGCATTTGTGGATGACATGATGTAGAACAAATTTAATACACTGAGACCTGCCTTTTCTCAAGCATGACTTTATTACTGCTGTTCGAAAAAGACCGATGCAGCTTGGGCTGTGATTTACTCGGTATTTAATTTATATTTTCTAAAAACTAGAAGGTTTTAGCTTTCATGTGATGTATCACGCATGTAATGTGGGCTTACGGTTCCTCAGTTATTTGCTTGTCTATATATATGCAAAATAGGCGAGGATTACTTCAAAATGAGGTGGATGTTAAAGGTCACTGATGTGTAACTTGCACATTTACAGTCAGTAGGCTGTTGCTGCTCCATATGGTGTCTCTTTGAGTCCATCTTCCTGTTGGACATTCCACTGAAACTTTTTCTCCTCTTCGTATTTCAGTACGATGAGTTTTTGTTCCTCTCAGGAGAAATCTGGCGCTCTCCCATCTTTGTGATTTTAATTGGCCTGCTACCTTTACGCACATTCACAGCTTCCTGATTAATTAATGTTGGGTTGAGTTGGCGAGCTGATAACCAGCGTCATGGTACTGCTTATTCTGATTTGCACAGGATAAGGAATCCTTTCCTGTTTGTCTGTGACTCCATCCTGGAGGGAAGCATCAGCTGAGCTGTTGCCATCAACAACTTAGATTATAGATGATAGATTTGGGCTGGTCATCCAGTGTTTAGTCCTGTTTCTCTCCTAAGCATAGCTATTGGCTCACCTCTAACCGGATGTCCTCTCTTTCATCCCCTTTGGCATAAAATCATAAATGTCTTGTACTTGTATAGCATTTGACCACAGAGCTTCACACTACATTGAGTAATTCACTCACCCGTGCACTCTGATGGTGAAAAGCTGCACTGTAGCGACTAACAGGAGACAGGCTGCTGTACTGCCCCTCTGACCGCAATCAGTAGGCAATGAGGGTGAAGAGTCTTAGCCAAGAAAACAACAATACTGAAGGCCAAACTCCTGCATCTGATGCCACTGTTGCTGTGGCTCTAGACGGAGTTATTAAACCATTACGTTTTCAAACAGAAAGTATTTGTAGTTCAGTGCTTCTATGTTCCTTTTCTATGTCTGCCTCTGTCTCCTTGAACTCCAGTCGGCCTCAGCAGATGGCCGCTCACACTGAGCCTGGTTCTGCTGGAGGTTTCTTCCTGTTCAAAGGGAGTTTTTCCTCTCTACTCTCACTGTATGCATGGACAGTGTGAGAGATTGCTGCAGAGTTCATGGCACGCTGCAAGCAAACATCTACAGTCTCTAAATACTCACCCAGGTTTGCATCCAAATTCTGCAAAGTCAAGACTAAGTAAGTAAGTTTAGCAGCTTTTTTAAAGTTTAGAGATTGGAGATTAGATCAATTTGTTTGTTATAATGCTAAAATATGACATCAAACAAACAAAAAACATAAAACTGTGTCTGTGGTAGTTAGGGTAAAATTTTCTAATTTATGGAATATGACTATATATCTGATGTTTAGCTGCGTTATTATAAAGAGAATGTTCTGAAAATAGAGCCGAGTCATGTACTGTTAGAACGGCATGTGCCCGAGGATACAGCCTAGAGGTATTCCTAAAGAAATGCAGACGGTAGAGCAGCCTAAAAACATTACTGCAGAGATTCTTAGATAAAATATTATCACCAACATTATAAAACCAATTCTTAGCTCCTACAGTAAAGGAATGTTATAGTTAAGGAGTCCCAAAAATGTTTAAAATGCTGTTTGAGAGCTTTGAGGAGTCGGTAAGGACTGGAAATGCATAAACACCATTCCTACAATACTTTGCACTTCAGATGAAATTGGTGCTTTTCCATCAAAACGACAAAGAAATTAAGGTTGAGAAAAAACAAGCAGATTTTCAGGCTGTTATTCCTGAGGACACGCAGCTCTGCAGTCATGGAGGAATAACAGCTGCTGCCGTGTAAATAGGACTCACCCAGCGTTGGATCGTACTCCCAGATGAAGCGTCTGGTCAGAAACCTCACCACCAAAGCTGCAAAGTCGAGAAGAAAAATCTAATTTGACATTTTAAAAAAATCAGGCAGGTATAACAGAGCAGATGGTAGTGATTTTTTTTTATTTAAACACATTTACATGATTCGCCAAGTTTGGCATCTGATGTGTTTTCAACCATCAGATAATAATAATAAAGCTAACCATATCAGGCTGCTGCTGTAATTGCTCTCCCTCAGCAGCTAATCACTAAAATATCTTAGTTCTTCTAAAGAAGCTGAAGTTGATTTAAACTAAACTTAAAAACCAATCCTCAGAGTTCCTCCTGAGCCTCTTCTATGCACGGCGTTGGCTCCGCCCCTCACAGAAACGGGCCTTAGAGGAAAAGCAAACATCCTCAGAGACTCAATGGTTTACCATCAACAAGCGCTCTGCTGCGGGGAAACGTTGAGTCTATTTACTCGACCCAAATTAGACAGTTATCTGTTTATCACTCTGAATTCATAATTTTACAAATATGGAGTCAAATATGGAGCAGAATTTCCAGATTTTTGTGAAGAGCAGAGACAGCTGGCCTGATGTTGATATCAGCAGAGATATTTGCTTTTTGCAGATCGAGTCAAAAAGATCACAGGAAAATAGTCGACCGCCTTGGAGACTAAATGATGCTGGAGTTAGTTTATATCCATCCATCCATTATCTGTAATGCTTAACCCA
>NW_015151051.1:414976-418566 GCF_000732505.1 Cyprinodon variegatus
TTTTTTTTTTTTTTTCAGTGGCCATAATCCTCCTCCGTAATTCTGTGATATTAGAGATTTTTTAAAACATTGGATTTATGGGTTAAGGTTTTATACTCGACTTCAAGCACAAACGCACTGAACTATGGAGTTAAATTTGCACCATTGTTATTCCAAGCAGATAATAAAGCTGGAATTGGAAAATAAATGCAATCCAGAAAAGAAACTTTGAAAAGCTCAATAAATAAAAGGTTTTATAAAAAATTTTAGATTTTCAATTTTTGATCAAACTTTATTCTTTAAATATTTCACATATTTAATTATTTTTTTTCAAATTCCTATTTTTAATATTGAGTTTTGGGGATTTTATTTTAATTCTGATTTCCAGATCACCTTCTCTTTATTTCAAGGCCAATTCAAACTTTCAAATTGACCAATCAGAATGCTGTTCCTAATGATTAGGATGTATGTCACAAAAAATAAACTTTGACAGCTTTTTATTTGCAGAAGCAAACAGAAAATAATTTTTTTTGAAGTCGTTCCTAAAGCCGTCGGAGGAACAGAACGGCGCTGCTACAGATTGGCAGGGTTTCAGTTCTCCACCAGAGCTGCCATGTTCCCAAGTGTTTTATGATGGACTGGGTGGTCCAAGTCTCCGTGTCCTCATCTAAACTCGTCCCCATTACGAGCGGAACGATGAGATGCAGCATTTCTTCTGAAAGCTCCCTTTGAACCGGGAACAAAGATCCATCTTAGTTTCCCAATTAACCGCAGAAAGGACAAGGAAGGGGGAACCATTGTGCAAGCCGGACTGTCCGTGTCACGATTCATTACGCCCCTAAAGGAGTCAAGATTTTAGAGCAGGGGGGGTGAAGTCACGAGGAAAGAAAGGTCCGTCTTATTATCCAAACACATCTTGTACTCGGCCCTTCATGTTGGTTTTGTCCGCCCGTAAATCTCTCTAACTGTTTTCATACGCTGAGAGCAGCAGATCATTAGTCAGGCTGTAGAGGAGGAGGTCTGGTTGTTCTGGCCTGAATGCCTGCAGCAGCTTCCTGAATCCCAGGTGGACGCAGTAATCAATGGGCTGTGAAGTCCTCTCCTCGTTAGCGGTAACTTTATCTCCTGCTTTTCAACGCCACTTGAAATAAAGAATAACAAGGCAGTAAAGTGTGTTTACTTTAGCACGTGGCTTCAGACTCACTCAGGGAAAAGAATCTGTGTGTTCGTCGTTAGGAGCATAAAAATGTTGCTTCCTGGAATCTGTAATGAAATTAACCTTATCAGTGCATTTAGTAAAAACAGGAGCCTGGTTGTGATTCTTTCCTCTTTTATTCTTTAATGACTGGATTGACGCCTGAAACTAAAAACCCCCAACTATTTATAAAAGATACAGCTGCTCTGATTTGTCTGATGTAGTTTATGTCGTACATCAAAGACCAGCTGTGTAATTGATACAAGTTATGGATTAATAATTTAACCTAAAGTTATAAATTTCCTGGTATATAAATCTTTATGTGTATAGGAAATTTTAAAAGGCAAACCCTGGATGTCCTTTGGACAGCATCCCATTCATGGATTTGCTAATGCTACGTTCACACCTAAAGCAGCAGAAGCAGCTGCTTTACGTGCATCAAGGAGCAGCAAAAGCTCCTGCAGCATCTAGAGCAGCAGGAGCCTCATGAGCTTCTGAGCATCTGAGGCAATTCAGAAGCAGCAGCTGCTGTAATTGGAAAAATGTAACTTTATCTGCTGGACGCGCCGCATCGACCAATCAGAGAAGCTGATCTGGGAGCTGGCAGGGAGTCAGACGCAGCACTGCTGATGCAGAGCGCTATGATCACTCCTCTGAAACAGTTTATTAACGCCTAAATTAACTTCAAATGTAGAAACCTGAAAATGTTGGATGAACTGACTGCACAGACCGTGTTTTCAGGAGGACTTTCTCACTTCAACATAGATTCTAACTACTTTTAACTAGGGGTGGGTCTTGGCAAAGAAGTCACGATTCAATTCAAATCATGATTCACATGCCACGATGCGATTCTATTACAATGCATCACGATACTTGAAATATTGCGATGCATCGTGATGCATCGCGATATTTTCACTGAACACTGTAAGAAAAAGATCCAGCCTTTACCAGTGGCTGACTGGCTGGGTATGATCTGGATCGTGTCTTCAATTGATACATAACTGAAAGCAACTGAATTCATACATAGCTGTATTTATTGAAACGACTTTTGGAGGTGTTGCCATGGAAACAAATACTGGACAGAAATATTACTNAAACAGTTTATTAACGCCTAAATTAACTTCAAATGTAGAAACCTGAAAATGTTGGATGAACTGACTGCACAGACCGTGTTTTCAGGAGGACTTTCTCACTTCAACATAGATTCTAACTACTTTTAACTAGGGGTGGGTCTTGGCAAAGAAGTCACGATTCAATTCAAATCATGATTCACATGCCACGATGCGATTCTATTACAATGCATCACGATACTTGAAATATTGCGATGCATCGTGATGCATCGCGATATTTTCACTGAACACTGTAAGAAAAAGATCCAGCCTTTACCAGTGGCTGACTGGCTGGGTATGATCTGGATCGTGTCTTCAATTGATACATAACTGAAAGCAACTGAATTCATACATAGCTGTATTTATTGAAACGACTTTTGGAGGTGTTGCCATGGAAACAAATACTGGACAGAAATATTACTATTACTGGTGTGGACACACTGACAAAAAGATCTTAGGATTCATCAAACTTAAAATAACAAAATAAGGATAATCAGTGCCGTTTACATGGCCTCAGTGGTCCTTTAGACCAATGAAACGAAAACATTCAAATGTATATTTCCCCTTTTGCAAATTACGTGCGTCAAATCAATTTCATTTTTACCTTCTTTGTTTTTAAAGCCAAAATGCATCCAAGCATCTGACTTGAAATTTGATGGAGCGGGGCGAATTTTCTCAGTCTCCTCCATATTTTGTTTACGAATGACGCGTCGCAGTATCCCACCGCCGGAAATGCTTGTGACACAAAGCAGCGGGCGTCAACACATCCGCAGCGACATCTGCTGGACTGGAAGTTGTTTTCCACTTGGTTTGGCCGATGTGCGCCAACCATTAATGTATTTTATTTGTTCATTTTTTTTTTTTTATAATCGATTCTTGCCTTCAAGAATCGATGCAGTAGATCACAAAAATTAGAATCGCGATGCATCGTCATGACGATTATTTGAAACCCTTACTTTTTACCCACTGATGACAGCAAATATAGCTGCAATTGTTCCAGGCAGAGAAAGGGTAGCTTGAGAGCTAGAGTTTCTTCAACTATTGTCACCCAGAATAAGAAGTTCTACTGGATTCACTTTGTTTTAGTCTTTTTCCTGCTTCACAAAGGTAGACAGCAGCTTGACATGAAGCCATGATGGAGATTATTTTACATCCAAGTAGTATGCAGTTCTTAATATATATACATACATCAATTTCAAACAGATGGTATTGGTATTTGTATTGGGGCCAGAAAATGACATCGCCGCAACATTAGTTAAAAAGGAATTTTTCCTCTCCACTGTCGCTACAAGCATGCTTAGTGTGAG
>NW_015151051.1:421099-436708 GCF_000732505.1 Cyprinodon variegatus
GAATGTATGCGTGTGTGTGTGTGTGTGTGTGCGCGCTGTGGTAAATGGCAGTCTGGGCTATAGTGGTTCCAGCAGGAACAATGATGTGCGCAACAAGGCTACTATATCAACAGATACAAACATAAAACCACAATGTCCGCCAATCTTCTCAAAGGCGAGGGAAAAAGGCTGTGCACTTGAAGAAAGGGATAGGAAACCCCGTATCATAGTAGGCTTGTCCATGAGTTTACAGTTGAGGGAACTCAAAAAATCTTGTATAAGCGATTTAAAACTCCTTGTTAAACCAACTTCTGAGAATTTGAGTCGGACAAACATGTATTTATTTGTTAGATGTCAAATTTATATTTCTGAGTCAGATTACAATATAACTGTGTTTTAGAACAACAATTGCCATTTACTTTTTTAACAGTGAATCATTTTTATTCCATTTCAAGCCTTTATATATTTTTGATGGTTCGGTTCAAATGCAGTCAGCGGCCCAGGAGACCCCCAAATCTGGTCACCCTAACTGAACCGAGCTGAGCTAAATCTAGTACTAGTTCATCTGCGGCTCGGTTCTCTGATAACGAATATATCATCATTAGACCGCATCATCTCCCGTTCAGTCAGCTCACTTATTTCAAGGGTTTTCCAGCAGCTTTGTAATTCACAACTACTTCTCAGCTTATTAACAATAAATGGCATCAAAATAGTGCGATGCGACCTGAGATGATGCTGAGAGCGAGCAGGACACCTTCTTAACCTGACAACAAAATTTCACTAAAGAAAAATAAGTTCCTGAATGTTATTTTTGTTTGCATAATTCCCGCCTTCAGGGCTGTAGTACCGTGGGCCGCCAATAGGAGGCGAGGAACCGTGCTAGAGTGGTGTGGAAATGTTAGAACCGAGCTCAGCGTGATTAACTGATCTAAGCTCGGTCTAAATTTGGGTCATAATGTTTGTCCAAAACATACTTTGAACAAAAAAAAAAAGTAATTAGTTATAAGGAAACTAAAAAAGTGGTTTAAAAAGGAAAAGTATTTTTGAAACCAGAAAGGAAAGATTTTAATCTGAACCATTTTGTTAAAACTGCATGTATAAGTTTTTATTTAGCTGCATTCTGACTGGATAAAGTCTACCTGGAGGAAATAAACCGAGCAGCAGAGCTGATTGCAAAGAACAAACCTAAACTATTGGTCTATTAAACAATTAGAAGATTCCCAAACTAATTGGGTCAGAGGAACATGAGGAGAATTAGCGTATCGAGCTTTCTGCTCTAATCAATATCTCCTCCTCTTCTAATCACAGATGCTGACAGCAGGATTATAGATGGATTTCCTGCTACTCTAATTATTGATGCAGCAAATCTTATCAGCAGTTGAAGGAAACAACATTACAGGAGCTTTTAGTCGTAGAGACAGGTTTATAGAACTTAAAGCATAAATAATCAGGAAGAGACAAGATGATAGTAGATTATGTTGAAGAAACGAGGAACCCCAGGAAATAAAGGCTGAAGCAGCAAACAGGGAGAGAAGAAAGTATTGCAGTTTTATTTGAGAATCTGCTGGAAGTGATGCTGTTTTTACATCACAGATGAAGATCAATGCAATAAAAAAAAAAAAAAAAAAAAACATATATATGAAAGTTAAAGAGTTGAAATGATCATTTCTAAACCAGCTTCATGGAAAATTGATTCCACCACTAATCTGAGAAACAGAGTTTAATTTGAAAAACCGGATTAAAAGATGGATGATTGATATGGATTGTATGGAGTCAATTTTGTTCCATTATTTTTACAAGAATCATTTGTAAATTAAAATCATCCATTAATGAGACCATTAAAAAAAAAGATTTGGAAATAACTTAGCTGTTTTCCCAGATTTTATTTATATATAATCGTTTTAAAAAATATTTTAGACATTTGATAATTTTTTTTTATGTTTTTGAAATTCTTGTTAGAAATTTAAATTTTTTCATATTTTTTTTAAAAAAAGTTTTCTTTTTCTTTAGATTGACATTTACAAATACATTGCGCTTGAATGATTAGAAACTCTTTATTTTGGGGGGGCTGTCCTCTCTTCAAAGGAGCAAATATGCTTTTGTATCGGAGTTCATGGATGTTAAAAATATAGAATCTGTACAAAATAATTCAACAAAAAATATAAATTCTGTGTAAAAATATTTTCATTGAAAATATTAATTAAAATGTAAAATATAAATCGTATAAAAAAGCTTTCGACTTCAGAAATCACAAAAGGAAGCCGATGTAAAAGTCTAGAAAAGAGAAAATCAATGATTTTTTTAAAGTCTCCAGTTATTTTCAGTTATTTTCTCCAGAGTTGATAGCTGGTAAAAAACGAGGAGTTTTATTTATTGGAGTTATTGTTCAGATCTTCTGGTTTCCGTGGAGATCTGAAGCCTTTGGCTTCAGAGAAACAGTGGAAATGGGAAAGGAGATAAAAGTTTTCCAGGCCGTTTAAGCCGAGTCCTTTTTAACAGTTCTTGGTATTTCTGACTGTTAGACTCGGCTGAACTGTTGATTAGTGGGATTTTATTTTATCTTTACAAAAGCAACCAAATCTCATGCAGCACTTCCTGGATAGTGGGTCAGAGCATCATTCCCAGACCTTTCCCAGAGTTCCTGTCACCACTACGCCGTCCTCAGGGAGGATCTGAATCCCAAACCACAAACAGAGCCTTGTTAGACCTGCCTGATAGACGTTCAACCTTTTCCTCCATAAGGAGAAGCAGGGATGTCCGTCCTCGGGGGAGGTGGGAGTCTGTGCAGCAAGCGGGAAAAACAACAGCAGCCTATTTTTACTTCCAGGCAGAGATAGAAATCAAGCATCCCTCATTCCCAATCCAGATCAGATCACCAATCAGCAAGCTTTCAGCCTTCCCTCTTTCTCCTGCTGTCCAAATGCGGATGTGGGGAGTCCAAAGCGAGCCGTGTAACGATAACACACAAGGCAACCGTAAACATGTCATCTCCCAGGATTAATGGCGGTACCGTCTGGGCCAGACCGGGACAAATAGTTCACTTAGTTTCAGCTGCGGGATCGGGGGAATTTATGGCCAAACATTGCTCTGGAATCAGATATATGTGACGAAGGAAAACAGTCGAACGCAAACAGTCAGCCAGCCTGTTAGGCTGCTTAAAACATCACTGCTGGTCTTCATTCTTTAAATAAACTTTCTTTTCCATTTTTCCACACAATCATCAGTAATCTCTGCACAGTCGGTGACGGAAGATTTCAGAAAACGATCAGAGTAAATAAAAACAGCATGGTGACTTTATGACGGCATCAGGCTTAGAAGATTGATTCTGTGAAACAGTAACTGTTGGTAATATAGATGGGAATAGAAATAGGTGCTTTAATTCTGTAAAAAATCATCTTTTTGTGTAAATAATAACTGTAGCTATGCTTAGTGTGAGGGATTGCTGAAGAGTCAATGATGCAATCAGCTGGTTTTCCTTAGATAGAAAACTTTGAATCAATCTGACTGGTTGATCTGGTGAACTGGAAAGTGACCTGAGATGACATGATGTGAATTGGAGCTATAGAAATAAACTGAATAGAATTTAATAGCTATTGTCAATAAATATCCTTGTTCTAAATAATTTTGTTTCTGGTTTCTAGTCTCTGGTTATTTCGGGTCGCTGATATGGATTTAAGCCAATCTAAATTTTGATTTAAGAACCACAAAACTTTGCTTATCTGCGACCCGACCCCGGATAAGCAGAAGATGGATGGATGGATGGATGGATGATGGAAAACTATGGAGTGAATATTGTTCCCCTATTGTTCCAGGCAAAAACATGTTTTGTAAATGAAGGTTAAAAAAAGAAAAAAAAGAAAGGAAAAATCGAGAAATTTAATTTTGAACATTTCTTAATCACAAAAAGGTTTGGTGGATTTCTTTTTTTTCACATTTTATTTAAGTTACTTTTTTTTTCAACTCTGTTTTATAGATTGAGTTTTAAGAAAAATATTTTTTTCTAAATGCATTTTATTGATAATATTCTCTTCTCTTTCCTCTGGAGCAAAACCATTTCTATCGATCTGCAGCGGGTCCACCAACCGTTTTACGGCCACTCTTAGGGCCCTGAGACATAGGAAGGGCTACAATACTGACCCATGAACTGCAGGAGTCATCGTTAGCTTAAACTTGATACATTTTAAACATATTTTTATTGCTTCTTTAAATCTCTAATTTTATTTTAGACGTCATTTTGAAATCTCTATAAATGATAAAAAGAGCAACAGAATAAAATCAAATTTCAAACTCAGCCCACAGGTGAGCTGTTCTATTTTCAGAAGACTCTGAGGGATTAAACCATGTTTATCTGCATTCTAGTTGCTTATTTCTTTAGATTACGCGCTATATAGCATAATGTTAACATGAAAGGAAAACATTAAACTCAAATAGACTAGATTTATGTTTAAATCCAAAGCTGATAAAGTTAGCTCCAAGTAGCGTAGCATCCTATTTCCTGTGCAGATCAGGAACAGAGAATAAAACAGGATTTTAATGCATTTATTTTCTCAGGAAATACATTATTAAACTTTAACACATTATAGTTTAATACGCTTCATACTGCAGAGCACCACATTACATCTTCCTATTTTCTACTAGTCTTTAAGATAGGACCGCACTTTAAAGTCTATTTTTCATACAAAACTAAAGGGATAAACGCAAATCTGACGTATTGTACTTTGACTATAAGTATGCTGGTCTGACAAAACACCAACAAAATAATCTCACTCCACTTTGAGAAAGAAATGTTTAAAAAATAAAGATGATCTTAAACACCAAATATGAAGCAGTAGGTTATTAATAAATATGTTAGGTGTTTGTCATACTACTGTGGTTTTACTAAGCTACCGAAGAGTAAATGAACAGAACTGAAAATAACATGAATATAATTTTTAAAATGCCAAACCAGCAGTAAATGAAGAAATTTCTTCAGGCTCCTGATACAATCACATCTGAATGATTATCATTGCATGACTCATCATTTTTCCCCTCTGCCTCTAAACTCATCAGTGAAATATGGGTTGGAGACACGATTTCATCTAACGAGATGGCGGTTGGTGCGTAATTAGTGCAAATGCTCAAATAAGAACTACGTTTCCATTTTCTTCTAATTATAGAGTTTATTGTTTATGGAATCCTAGTTTTCCACAGTGAAACAACAGGTTTGGGCATTTTTATACAAATACTTAAAGCACTTTTTTAATGTGACATGCCCAAACTGATCACTTATGGAGTGAATTTTGTTCCATTATTGTATACAAACATGTTTTGTAAAAGGAAAAATATATATGCTTTTTTTTAAATTGACATAAAAAAACCCACAAAAATAATATTTTGAAATATGTCAATTTTTAAGAGTATCCTTGCTTTTCATTTAATTTGTTCAAATTTTTTCTTTATAATTTTTTCTTTAATCTTTTTTTTTACCTTTTGTTTTACAATAAATGTTTTTATAAAATTCTATTCTTATTTATTTTTTATGAAATCTATGATTGTCATCACATTTAATCATCTTAATTTTACTTTATCAGATTGAATTTTAAAGATCACCATTTTTTCTCACTTGAAGCTAAATACAAAAATACTTGCACCAATAAAAATGTTGCTAACTTCCATGCAGATCAATAAAAATACGTCTTTGCTCCTCACTTCAGAGGAAAACGGCCCCCACAAGTGAAGAGTGTGTGATCTGTGAAACGATCTGAAAATAATTTTTTTTTTAAACTCAATCTAAAAGGGAAATTTAAATTCTAAAAACACTAATAAATATAATTGGTTAAGAGTGAGCGTTTTTATTGGTCTTAAAGTGAAAATAATGTGATCTGGAAAAAGAAATATGAAAAAATTTAAATGTATAAAATCACAAAAAATGAAATAAAAAAAGAAATAAAATATTTAAAAAAAGAAATAAACAATAAAATCTAAGAAAACTGTTACCCTCAAAACCAAAGGTTCAAATCTGAGTTTTATTTTTATTTACAAAACTTGATCTTTGATTGCAACAATACTGGAACAAAGTTCACTCCGTATTCCCTTTAGATTCAAAGAAAGTCTGAATAAATCCACCAGAGAGCAGCATCCAGGCTATAAACTATGACATCACCATTACCATTTCCTTTATAGCTTTTGAAAACAATAGAAAGCTTTTAAAAAGTGGACCAGGTAAGAAAATCATATCTCTGGTGCTTTTTTTACACTTTCAGGAGATTTCAACATATTAAAGGTAACAAAAGCTCCACTAATATAATGGCTGGCCTTATAAAGGCCTTTATTCAGACGCACTTTAAAGGTTGAAATATCTTTGTGTAATCACTACGGTAGATATCGAGTTTATTTTAATGACAGTAAAGGTCAGATAAACTCCCCCAGGTTTACTTCCTCATAAACTCACAGAAGCAGCAGGGATGGTAGCAGTTCTCCTGGGGGCCCTGGGGCCTTTATAAAATAGAACAACATGGAGTTTTTTTTATTCTCTGGATCCCATCTCTGCATATGCAAAAAGACAAAAGCAGTGAGTCCTGGGGTTTCAGCAGGAAGGGCGTGAGGATCCAAACAACCTTTTCATCCCTTTAATTTAGCCTCCAACAAAAGCACCACAGAGCTATTCATGCAGGCGGGACGAGATCAGGCCTGGATTGTTGAAACCACACCTTAGAGTACGATCCTCTCTGATTACAGACGTAGAGGTGGAGTCCTCCAGACAGCAGCAGCTCAGAATAACCACCTTTTATGAGCAATAAGGGACGTCACTCAGGTCCAACATTCATCCCCAGCAACACAAACTAAACAGAAAGCTGTAACATTATTGTATGAAAACCCAAACAGTCAGAAAAGATGAAAAATTATACAGTTTGTGTAAAATCATTGTGACTAAACTAAACCCCTTATAGGAAAGAAGGATTCTTTATGGGAACATGAGAGGGGAAATATCAGCGCCGTCAGCAAAATGAAAAATAAAAGCAACAGGATCCAAACTAAAAATGAGAAATAATAGAAAAAGTCTTATCTTCATAGAAATATAGAAATAGAATCTCTCCTAATTGGGCGGAGCATGTCTTCACCCGCCTGCAGCCAATCAGGGTGAGTCTAAGCTGAGTATAATGCAGTGGGCTTTAAATCTTTAGAGCACTTTTCTCCCATATTTACACCTAAGGAGGTAAATGTGTATAAAATCACCCTTTCAGCAGTTGTTATATTAATATGCTAATTAAAGTTTAGCATTAGCATAGTGGCTTCAGTGCAGTTCTGACAACTTCCAGAGCAACCAGTAATGGCGCTAAAATACGCTGCACAGAACCCTGGGGGTGGGAGCCCCAATGTCAAAGGGCCGAGTGTGTTGGGCAAAATTCAGGGTAGCGGTAATAAAATGTTAGCATAGCAACCGCTGTTAGCTAAGTCCTCATTCAAAGAAAGTCAGTTTTCCATTGTACTGCAACTAGAAGCCATTCTAGTCAATTTTGTCAATCACTGCACGACCAGTTTTTAAAGTAGTAGCCATTCAAAATGTTCCCGCTATCCTGACTGGCCCTTGGCTCATCGCCTTTAATTCCTTTTTAAACATCAATCTTTGTACTAAAATATTCTTTCTGTCATGATTTGTGGACATTAGGATCTAAAGAGAAGCGCCATCTGCTGGTCAGACCAGCAATTCAGTGAATGTGTGGAGTTATCCATGAGAGGGAGTCACTGCAGTGGCTGGAAGTTGGAGGGGATATTGCTGGGAGTTGCAGGGAAGTGGGCCGCCATTCAGCCGGCTTTTGACTGGGAACGGCCATTTTGAATGGCTGCTGTTGTATGGGCAGAACCTGCTAATAATACCAATAAAGTCCATTGCTGAAGGATGACGGAGAAAAACAAGTTAATATCTAAAAAAACAAATGAGGCAGACAGGAAGTCAGATGCGGGAGCAGTACATTTCAAAATAAGAGATTCCTTCTGGCTCCAACTTGCATTATCTTTAAGGATGTTTCCAATAGAACAAGGCAGAGTTCAGAGATTACAGAAAAACTATCACTAAATTTGAATTTAATGCATCAACCGAGATGTTTGGTAACTAGTTATATTTACTCAGTTATATTTTCTTGAGTATACTTTTGAAAAAAAAAAAGGACTTTAAGAAGTAGTTTTTTAGCATTGTAATGCATCTATTGTGAGTAACTTTACTTAATGAAAAAAAGCTAAATTAAAAAAATATGAACTATTGAGAGAAATTTAATTCTGTTTTGTACTCAAGGCTCATTGGTTTAATGTTAATTTGGAGTCATTTAGAGGATGAGTGAAAATATAGTTTACTTTAATTCAACATATTCTAAATACTGTATCTGTTGATCTGGTAGTTTTTTTTATTCATAACGTGTATCTTTTATTCTGTAACTACTGTATCGCTTATTGTTATTCTTATCATATTATTTGAAATACCAGGATTTTCATATCTCTTAATATTTTGTTCAATTTTACGTCATTTTATACAATATTAAATCTAAGGGTAGATAAGTTGCTCAGTACTAGAGTAGCCTTTTTAAAATTTTTTACTCTTTTTTTTTTTATTTTTAGGACTTTTAAATTTTACTTAAGTAAAAATACGATAAAGTAATGCTACTCTTAAGTATATTTTCTGAGTACTGAACGCACCTCTGGACATTAATCATAATGTTTATTAAGTCTACATTCTGCAGCTTTACTTGAAAGGACAGTTTTAATGAGATTTAACGACCTTCAAATTATTCAATACTCTGCTTTTTATAGAGCAGAGAATAAATAATGTGATGATTCACTAACTGGTCAGGAACCTGCAGCCTTCAGAGTCCATGAATGAAAAGCGGACAACAGGCTGGAGGTGAGACGAGTCGGAGGAGGATTCTAAAAATAATCCAGTGAATGAAAGAAGTAGATCCACCCGACAGCCGCCTACCTGCGATGAGATCTCTGCCATTGATGGAAAACGAAAAGGATGAATTTGGAATTAGTCATAGAAAGAGACCCTGGTTAGCCTTTAGCCCCGGCTTTATATCCCATATCTGGTTGAGCTTGGTTTTAGCCTAAATCTGTGATACAGCAGGTGAACAGAAGGATGCGGGAAATGTAGCAATGCTTCAAACTGGAACATTAGAGACACGACGTTCCTTCCAGAGGAGAAAGGAACGCTGCAGGCAGCAGAGCAGAAAGCAGAAGAAAGGAAAAAAGAGGAGGATGGAAGAAAACAAATGAAGGAATTTAGTTCTTTTGACATTTATTCAGAACCTCAACACTGTTAGGAAGTTATAAAGGATCTCGGAACGACTAAAGCCCTGCAGTTTATTTTTTGAAAAACATTAAATTGAACGGTTTATTTTAGGAGAAAACTTAAATCAAATGGTTTCTTTTTGGAAAAACGTTGAAACAAGCGATAAACGAAAGCAGAGGTGTGTGTTCCAAGGCATCTATCACCTCATCTCATAAAAAAGCGTTTTAATAAGAGCTAACGGTGGTGGTAGTGTGATGGTCTGTGGTTGCTTTGCTAATTTAGGACTAATTTAGGAGAAGATCTTTCTGTAATAGACAGAACATACTGAATCTTCCAAATCTATCTTAGAATGGCTTCGTGACCTTAGTTAAGCCTTATTCTAATGGAAATGATTCAGTTTTAATTTAAACAGATCATTTAATAACGGCCCTAAAGCCAAATGGTTTGTACACAATTTTTCCGTTTAATAAAATGCTTTACTGCTTTACTGACTAAAGCATGACACAGCAGAAGTCTGCGAGTCCTTTATCTCCAGGTAGAGTTAGATGAATCCTAATGGGTTAAATGTTTCCTTTTTTCCACCTCTGCTCCTGTTTCCACGGCTGAGTCAATAAACAGAAATCAGCAAAGTGCCAGAACATCCACACTGCAGCTAATGCACTCTGCTCTCTATTAGTGCACTGGAGCTCTGCAGGAGTCTGGGTCAGAACATCACAGTTGGCCTGGAAAACCCCAGCAAGACGGAAACACCCTGCAGATACGAAGCCGATGATTAGGGATGATCTCCCACAAACACCGTTAAGTCCAAATAAAACAGGAACCACTGGCGCCACAGAGGTTCCTAATGATGAAAGGTTCATTAACAGGCCGGTTAGTTCTGGTGAGAAGCAGCTAAATGTAACAATAACCTTTATTTTGCTTTTCTCTAAGAGTTTAAAGAAGGTAGAATCTCTGACCCACTAAAGCAGAGCCGACCTTCCTGTTTGTTTACATCATAATCAACATAAGATCGTACTTACGACAGATGAAAAGTCTAGAAAACACAGTTCTGCCTCCAGCAGAGTAGCCAAACAACACATAAATCTTTCTAAAATGGGGGTTTTGTTTTCCCTCCCTGCTACATTGTTCATGAAGTGGGAGTGTAATTTACTGACTCAGGACAAACCGACACATTAGCATCTGCGGCTTCCATCATAGATCTATGTTTAGAAGAGGGTAGATTATAGTTGAAGCGATCATCAGAGCTTCATGAAGCATCATTCTGCTGGATTTCACTTTTTCTTTGTGAAAAGGACAAAGGGAGAGAAGGATGAGGAGACAGCAGAGCTGGATCTGCTGCAGTAAATAGTTTAATTTATCCACCAAACATTAACCACAGTAAAAGGTTAGCGTTTGATTCCAAACAGCAGCAGCTGAAAAAGAAAGATGGATGAAGCGGTTCTGGTTTCTATCATGAATAAGTGTGAGGTTGTTGTTTTTATTTAAATACATGATGCTCAGCTGAGTGACCTTTTTGAAAATAGGGAGACAAGTATAGAAACATTCTGCTCATTTGATTGGCTTAGCTAGCTTGCTGAAAGGAAGAGACACCAAAAATGTGACCATTTTATAGACTTTGTCACTTTGTCAGAGTCTGCTGCTGTGAGGTTATAGTTAGTGGCTCAGGTTATCCTGAGCTATCTCTATAGTTCTGCTGCTATAGGCTTAGAGTGCTGGAGGACATAGGGACCCCTTTTTCATCATTCTGCTTCATTCTGTCTCTATTCTCCAATTATGCAGTATATAACTTGATGTTCTCTTTGCCTTTTGTCATAGTAGCTTCATCTGATCTGTTTTTTTTTAGCTGTGACTCCACCCTAATAGCTGCTGTCAACGCCTTCGATTATAGATCAGGGCTTTGTCATGAGTTTTCGTTTTGAGCTTTCAGTTAAACTTTAATTTAAGTCATTCTAGTTGTTTTTTAGTTATATTTAAGCAGTGTTGCATTTTTAAGTTAGTCTCTGTTGCCGTTCTTTTGAGCCAGTCTCCTTTCCCTTAGCTCCCTTCTAGTTGCTTCTATCCACACCTGCTCCCTATCAGCTGATTAGCCCAGTATTTGTTCTATCTCCCATATATACACCTTCTGTGATTAGTTTCTTTCCTAGACCTAGCTATGGGCTCAGCTTTTACTGAACAAAGTCGCTGTCACACCTTAACGATTTAGACCACATTATGCCTGACATACAGAAAATCTGGCAAAAACGCTGGCACACGTTGGATAAGTTGGGTACGTTTGGTATAAGTTATGAGCATGCTGAAGCACGCTGTCGACATACGGCGACTACGCCATGAAATTTTGAGCATGCTCCAAATTTCATCATACTTCACCCCATCATAGGTTGAGCCAGAAGGTGAGTGATGGATCCTCCCTGCGTTCACGCCCACCACCAACACACTTTTTAGCAGGCATGACGCTCAATCAGCTGCCACCAAAAACCTTCTTTCTTTTGCTTTCTTCTTTTTTTGGGGGGGGCGGGTGGTAAACAGCAGCTAGGTTAATACCACGATCAAAGATCTTTTTCTGCAGACCGGGCGCCTCTGGGCGCATTGCTGCCCCCCTCAGGGCACTGGCTTGTGCATCATTTCCTGGGCGTTAGGCTGCTGTGCATTAGAGTCCTGCAACGGGTCGGGTACCCGCGGGTCCCCGACGGGTCACCAGCTAAAATGCTCTTTTGCGGATGAAAAATACATAAATAAAAATAAACGGGTACGCGGGGGCGGGTTTTTGGTGATTTTTTTTTTTTTTTTTTTTCGTGTGTGTTGTTATGGACATCAGGCACTGAGGGTCACCCTTGTTGTAGCTTAAAGCCCTGGCGGCAGTGTGGGCTTCCCTCCAAAGAGGCCACAGTCAGTGCATACACGTCTGCTGCAGTGTTAACGGCGCTGTTCTGCAGCGCAGCGTACTATAGCCTATTACTTGATGTGTTAACGGGTCGGGTTGCGGGTTAAATATCAACGGGTCGGGTTCGGATTTGAATTAAAGATATCCGCGGGTGACGGGTCGGGTTCGGTAGTCATCCTAACGGGTTCGGGCGGGTGCGGGTTGGTAAAACTCGACCCGTGCAGGACTCTACCGTGCATTATGCAGAAGTTAGGCTGTTGTCAGACAGAAGTTCTGGACTCATTATGAATACTCCATGTTTACGCCCAGAATAGAAAAAATCCATAGAAAGTGCATTGATGGCAGCGATTTAGGAGATTCTGGGACGTCAGGCAGATGCTGGATAAATCATCATTTCATCTCCTTCACTGAGATGGTATAGCTTAAAGGTCACTATTAAATCTATGGAATGATCATTATCTTGAACTGGTCAGCTACGTCAGTGCTACATGACTGTTTGACAGCCCCTCTGCCTTTTTTTTTTTTTTTTTACCTCTGCTGTGTGTGGGTAAGGCGAGCGACGATTAGTCAAGTTAGTAACACAAAAAAACGCTTAAAATATATATATATTGTTCACAAGTCAGAAATTGCAAGTCTCAGACGAGTCTGAAGTCCTTCAATTGCAAGTCTAAGTCAAGTCTGAAATCATTAAATATGCGATTTAAGTGCGACTCGAGTACGAGTCACAAACTCGACTCCCCACCTCTGGGCAGGAGCCTAACTGTATGTGCTCTCTAATGTCCCTTTGGCATAAAACAGGCTTATAGTTCATCTTCTCCACTATTTATTTCCCAAACAGAACCNGCCTTTTGTCATAGTAGCTTCATCTGATCTGTTTTTTTTTAGCTGTGACTCCACCCTAATAGCTGCTGTCAACGCCTTCGATTATAGATCAGGGCCTTGTCATGAGTTTTCTTTTTGAGCTTTCAGTTAAACTTTAATTTATGTAATTCTAGTTGTTTTCTAGTTATATTTGAGCAGTGTTGCATTTTTTAAGTTACTCTCTGTTGCCGGTCTTTTGAGCCAGTCTCCTTTCCCTTAACTCCCTTCTAGTTGCTTCTATCCACACCTGCTCCCTATCAGCTGATTAGCCCAGTATTTGTTCTATCTCCCATATATACACCTTCTGTGTTTGGTTTCTTTCCTAGACCTAGCTATGGGCTCAGCTTTTACTGAACAAAGCCCCTGTCACACCTTAACGATTTAGACCACTTTATTCCTGACATACGGAAAATCTGGCAAAAAGGCTGGCACACGTTGGATGAGTTGGGTACGTTTGGTATAAGTTATGAGCACGCTGAAGTACGCTGAAGTACACTGGCACACGTCGACATACGGCGACTACGACATGAAATTTTGAGCATGCTCCAAATTTCATCTTCACCCCATCATAGAGTGAGCCAGAAGGTACATTCACACCCACCACCAACAAACTTCCTAGCAGGCATGACGCTAAATCAACGGCCACCAAAAACCTTCTTTCTTTTTTTTTATTTCTTCTTTTTTGGTGGGGGGGGTGGTAAACAGCAGCTAGGTTAATATCGCGATCAAAGGTCTTTTTCTGCAGACCGGGCACCTCTGGGCGCATTGCTGCCCCCCTCAGGACACTGTGCATAATTTCCTGGGCATTACACTGCCATGCGTTATGCAGAAGTTAGGCTGTCATTGGACAGAAGTTCTGGACTCATGACGAATACTCCATGTTTACGCCCAGAATAGAAAGAAATCCATAGAAATTTCATTGATGCCAGCGATGTACAGTACGAGATTCTGGGATGTCAGGAATACGCTGGATAATCAGCAAGGCATGGCAGGAGCCTAACTGTATGTGCTCTCTAATGTCCCTTTGGCATNGGCAGGAGCCTAACTGTATGTGCTCTCTAATGTCCCTTTGGCATAAAACAGGCTTATAGTTCATCTTCTCCACTATTTATTTCCCAAACAGAACCACTTATAGAGCTTGTTCACCATTACCTTCTCTAACCTAGAAAGTTTTTATAGATGGGTTCTTTTGTTTCTCTTCTATTCCTGCATGTCTGTCCTTGAACCCCAGCGGCCTCAGCAGATGGCTGCTCACACTAAGCCTGGTTCTCTTCCTGTTTTAAACAAGCTTTTCATTTACACCATAACTGCATTAATGCTGTTATAGTGGACAGGAATTGGTGTAGAGTCGACAACATAATGCAATATCTACAATAACGAAAAATATACTAGATGATCAGATTGAATTGTCTCTTTCCAATGTTGTGAATTGATGCAATATTAACTAAATGAACTTAACTGAATCACATCAAATGGAAACTAATCAACCTGAAATAATCACATGAAGCCCTGTTTTCCCTCAGTGGTCCCTCACAGCTATTTTAATCCGTTCTTATTGTTTTTTTTAACCTAAAGCTGTTGTTAGCCATTACAGGATGAACTTATTACTTTTGATCTGAAAAGTTCTTTTTTTACAATGTTAAAATGTTTCTATTACATTCATATGAAGATGGGAATATGTTTAAAACTATTTAAATTACAAACCTCAGGATGATCAGTAACTTATTTTCCTAATTTTTATTCAACTTAAAGGAAAATGCAGCCGTTTGCTCTAAACTAGGAGGAAACCAGACGGTGCAAACTGCTCCTATTGGATCATATTTCAGGAACAACCCAGAACCCTCATTAGAGATCCTTCTGTGTTATTGCATCACACAATTTGCTCTGCCAGGTTTAGCTGCCTTCTGACCTTCCAGATCATTCAGCTGGGTTTGTGCAACCATTGTGCCTAAAAATCTGCACCATTCATCGGAGATGTGGGATTTCCCAAAGGTGAAACCCCACAAATGGCGCTGACATCATTTATTCTGCAGGTTGGCTCTAAATGCAGACACTGCTTTTAATACCAGCCAATCAGCAGCTAGTCATCATTAGCATGACGTTTTTCACAGATTCTGCTGATGGATTGATTTTGTTGAATCAAATGGAGTCAGGATTATGAGATGATTGCTTATCACCGCGCTTTAAATCTGGTACAAACTTCCAGACGGATGACCTCCTGCCAACAGAAGGACGCTGCGATGGATGCTTCCAGGCAGCACTGCTGTGTCACACAGATTAGGGAGGGAATTTTATCCCATTCCTGTTGCAAGAAAATCTCGTAAATGGAGATTAAATTAAAAAAATAAATAAAAAATCATCCACAACAGAAAAAGTGAAAAATGTCTTAATCAAAAAAGGTTTTAACTGCAGAGAGTTTACTTACGGAGCCCCTCTGATGACATGGTCAAAAAAAATTTTTTTATTGTGGCCACGAAGTAGTATTTCGTGCGCACAAAGTAGTATTTCGTGGCCACGCAATAAGTATAACGTGCGCACGAAATACTATTTCGTGCGCACAAAGTAGTATTTCGCGACCACGCAATAAGTATAACGTGCGCACGAAATACTATTTCGTGCGCACAAA